>NC_051183.1:124945170-125230202 GCF_013339695.2 Rhipicephalus sanguineus | reverse complement strand
TTAGTGAAATGCCTACGCCACAAGTTACTAGAGGCGGATTTGTATATCTTAAAGCCTCGATTGGTTCTTCACATGAACAACTTCAACTTTCCCGTTTGAGATAATGCCTAACTGCCCTAAATAAAAAGCTAATCAATCTAACTTTCTTAATTTATCCCAAATATGTCTAAGCATCTTAACATGCCTGCAGCTACAGCAAAATCAAGTCTAAAAGCACGAGAAAACATCGCATTTTATTTTTTTTACGACTTCTGGTAAGCCAGAACGTAGAAGGCTGAAAAAATATCCCGAAAAAACAGCGATATCTAGAAAGAAAACAAAATGGGTTGAATGACGCCCAGACTAAATTTCTAACAACATTGCCGTAACGTGTGGTGCACGCAGATTGCCAACCTTTGGTCTGCTTTCATTGCGGCGGAGCCTTGCCTCCTATTCACGCCGTTTCTTCCAGGAGAAACTTGGACCGAGCTGGATGGAGCTGGTTGGCACGGCTGTCTTTGGCTCTGGTGACAACTGGATTCCTGTAGTTAAATGGTACAGAATTTATGTAGTAAATAGTACAGAAATCATGTATGATAACTCAACATTAGTAAAATAGCACGCGTAGTAAAGAAAATACGATTATCGCAAAACTTTGCTTCCTTTGACACATTTGCATAGTGGAGTCGATAGCAAGGTGACCTAGATAGTAGTGACATCCATATTCGGAATGTGGAGATTATGCGAAGCTTCTTCGAGCAATGTTTCGGCTGAGCAAAGCTAGTGCTATGGCTTAGTTCAGAAGTGTATGCGTCTAGGTGTACCTATCCACATAGCTCAGAGCCATACCTACAGTGCATTGCCATTCACGTGGACTGCTGCACTCGTTAGCCGTGATGATCTGCTAGCGTGAGAAGCCGACGAAGAATCGTGCTATATGTTGTAGTGACCCTGTTCTCGCCCTGTATTCTTGAACCATTTCTGAGCTGAACTGCTAACTGTTATCTTTTTTGGTTCAGGATGAGCCTGCGTTTAGGCCCATTTCGAGAATATTGGTTCGGCTTCAGTCCGGCTAAAATTCTGGTTCGGCCATGGTTTACGGATCGGGTACGGCTCAAAACACATCAGCGACTGTATGTGTAGATTAGCTTATTCAGTTATTACACTCGTAAAAAAAGGAGACCATATACTGACCTCGCAACTTCTGCAATGTGCATTACGTTGTACATTATTAAACTGCGACTGTTCATGCTAATACGAAGTTTACCAAAACACGAACAAAAATGCGCGATAGAAAGCCGCAATGCTATATATGAAAAATAACCTGGACTGAAAAACGAGCACTAGGAAATTTTATAACATTTACAGACGTGTGAAGGGCACAGATATATACTAACCTTTTGCCTGCTGTCGATGGCGCGGAAGCTTGCCTCCTAGTCACGCACATTTTCCTTGGAGATTCTTGGACAGGGCTCGAGGCCTGTTGAGACGTCCGTCTTTTGGCTTTGCCCATGGCTGGATGCCTGCAATAAAATAGTAAATTGAAACCATCACAGTACGACATCAGTAGTGGATGATTTGAAGGGATGCAGAACGGAACTTATGCTACCGAGATTTTCAGCCCAATTGAAAGCAAGGGTGCTAAATTGGTAAACAAAACCTTGTTTTCAGGCGTCAATGGACGAAAATAATTAATTTGACCCGTTTTTCACAAACTCGCGTCTATCGGCCGCGCCTGAACTAGAGAAGGTGACATTTAACTTTTGCAGAAATGGGAGCGCCCACCATGTCAGCCGTCGCGCGCGTCTCTCAACCCGCTCCGCTTCATTCCGGTTCTAGAACTAGTACGAACGGCACCCGCAGCGACCGTGGCCTTGGTTGGGGCAGCCATCATGCCTTTGTGGAAAGTGGAGTGGGATGTAAGGAGAACTGGAGAAAGGAAGTACCAGGACAGGAAATCGCGAGATCTGTTTCCGCTGCGGGACGCTTGACGTTACGGCCGTCGATGCGTAGCTCCGCGCGTGCTGGCGCGCAGCCGCCGCGCGGACAGAATCCACCAGAAACACAGCGAACGCCTCAAAAATATGTGATATAAACTGTTTATCGGAACAGTCCCATCGTCCAAAGGAATTCGATGTTTTTTTTTTTATTTTGTTAACTTCGGTATCCGTGTAAGCTAAAGAAAAACATTCTAGCAATATATGTCTTGGCACGTTTTTATCTTGTCTGTGATAAACGAAAATGAGGCACGTGAGCAAAAATCGAGCAGAATCTTCCACGTTAGGCTGTCCAATAATTCACCCCACGTCGGAAAATTCAGTGACGTGCTGCATGGAATTCCTCTCAGGTCTGCTGCTCCACACTCCTGCATTCATGCTAGGAACATTAGAAAACAAACGACTGCAGCAGGCAACAACAAATACTTAGGCAGGCACAGAAGCACTCGACTGATGGGCATATGCGCTTTCACTAACACGTTGTAAGCTGCGGCACGCACTTGTAGTGTTTATGTACCCTTACTAGGCATTGTGCTAGGGCTAGGTCCAAGAGTTGAAAGTGCGTTGCAAGGGTGACCCCTATATATTTCCTCCCTTCGTCCCTAGCAGCGGAACACTTCAGTTGCTACAGGCACCGACGACGGTCATGCGTTCGTATCCAGGCAACAATGAAATGTGGCAACGTCAATTGGCTGGTCGACTCGATAAAAAGATCATACTGCCATATCAGAACAGGCTGATTGCCGATAATCCAACAATCGAGAGAGAATCAACTATTACAAAACGGCGCACACAAATACGCATGTTGCCGTCGCAGCCCGCGCTTCGAGGGCCACATTTCTCTACGCTCGCCGGGGCGGGGCTTTTAAAGCCAAGCTCTGCAGGAAAGCCAGCTTACATAATGACATTATCTGTTCGCAGAATAGAACATTTAATGGCGCACGCCATACGTATCATGGAACACTGCAGTTCACATTCGCAGTTGTACCGATGAGAACAATGGGAACTCCAAGGCCATCCTACCCAGACGAACTGTGTATATATGTGCGTTGCATTACGCGCGTCACGCAATGCTTTCACGGACGTCACTATGGCTAGAGCGCGGGTGCAGCGCACTGCAGAAGAGGCTGCCGTACGCGAACGTAAGAGCGAGCGAGATCTTGCCCGCAGCCAGATCATGCTAGATCGCTACTCGAAAGTGACGCGGCAGAGACCCATGACGCACACCGTTCATGTTAGCATCGATCTCACGTTTGCAAGCAGGCTGTGGCACGTTATGATGGCAGCCCCCCTGGCCTTACCACAGTAATCTCAAGGCAATACTGTGCCAAAGTATTGCGCGTGAAAGTGTGAGTTTGTGCGTGTACGCGATCTAAAAATAAATGCTATACAATTTTAACGAAATGTAGCTGCATTCGACTTCAACGTTTAGAAAATACAATCCTAAACAGCAGTCACATCGGCATATGGATCGCATCGGGTCCCCAACATTTCTTGGATTCGTTGCGTGGACGTTGGCATTGAGTCACTTTGCAGAGGAGAAGATTTGCATTCGGCACATCTTACGTTAAGAAAGGGGCTTCGATGTTTTCACGTACGACGCAGCAACAGAAATAGTTATAATGATCTTCGTTAAAAAAGGCTACAATAACGCGCCAGGCGCTTACAGCGTAATAAACGCGCGGAAATAGGAGGAAAGGAAACAATTCTAAAAGCACGGAGAGAATAGAATATAAAAGGGGTGGGGGATGGCTTTGCGTACATCGTCAGATAACCGAGGGGGGAACTCGCCAACACAATGCCATCCCCCTTCTAACTTGCTACGACGAACGTTTCACAGGTTTATAAAAGCGTCTACGCAATGCATCAAATCGCTTGCGTGAACGTAAGAATTGTACACTCCAGCCAAGGCGAAGAGCCGAACTCTGGCGACCAGTGCTCCTAGCTGGCCACCCCATTGCCAGATGGGGCGCGTCCTTTTTTTTTTCTAGAATTAGCTATGGCGTTTCGAATTCGACGCATGCGTCCTAGGAAGTGTTTGTCACTGCATTGTGCCTAACAAGGCTCTCGTCTAACCCTCTTCGACAACAGTCGCCCTCATTCACAGATAATAACCAATGTCTCAAGAAGCAAATACCGTACTCGATCTGCACGAAGATCAGTGGATATAACGAGCCGGCTGCGATAACCAACGGATCCGGACAGTTCTATGGCAACGGAAAAGTGCCGCGCATTTCGCCTTTCAGCGACATATTTAAGATTACTCATCCGGGCTACTACTGCGATAGCATGCAACGGAAAATGTAGATGCCGACGTAAGTACATACCTGCCTTGCCTCAAAAGGCTTCCACGAGAGCCCCGCAGTTGCGTGATGTTGACCCAGAGGTTGAACTGAATCCGGCCGCTGTTGGCGTGTGCGGATGGGTCGGCGCGAAGGCTCGTCAAGCGACGCAGACACGTAGTACGTTTCACGCCGAGACGCGCGATCCAGACAGGCCGTCGTCTCGGGAGCTCGATGCGCGCATCGCTCTCGGCGGTTCCATTCTTCTTAAATGGGGTGACGGCGGAAATGCCGTCGCCTCGCTAACGCTGGTAGTCGTGTGTGTGTGGGGGGGGGGGGGGGGGGGTAGGGTTGTTCCTCCTGTCCTGAAATTGTTTTCAATTTGGCATGTGTCTGTATACACACACACATACGAACGCACGCACGAGCACACATAAAATCCATATTGTTGAACGAACGCCTCCCGTAAAATGTTTCTGGCTGCGCCCTCACGTATTACCTACGGTGGCAGTGGGGATCACGGTGGCAGGCTTTTGATGGCGCATTCCCTGTACAATGTATGACTCGGTTATGAATGTCCAGTTGCGGCGTAATCGCTGTATAAATGGTTGATTAATGTTTTCGAAGCATAAATCTCGTACGACCCCGCTAAAATTCAAAACAAGCATTAGAGAGCTACAGTATGGTATACGCTGCGCTATTTCGGTTTTGTGTACTTAGATTTATGTGCACGTTAGAGACCACCGTGTGATCGAAATTTCCGGAGGCCTCCATTACGGCGTCCGTGATAAGCAGGTCGTGGTTTGGGGATGCAAACCCCAACATTTATTATTATATTATACTATTTCGCTTGCGTGGTAATGATCGGCAGTTCCATGCGATTAGAACTACACCGATGCGCGCTTATTGCGCACTGTACACGTATGCTTGTCCATGTACAAAAGCCCCCAATATGCGCACACATCAGCGTGCATTCACATGATGACATCCGGAAACTGGAGAGGTGAATGAGTGTGAGTGAGTGTAGTCAAGAGTGAGTACGCCGAGCTATGCACTCACGGACAGGCCCGTAGCCAGGAGGGGGGGGGGCTAGGCCCCCCCCGCCGAAATTTTGGTGAAGTACGTGTTTTTACTAAAAGTAAATAATAAAAATAAGTGCTTTCTCAAATAGTCAAGGTTTTCAGCAAGTGCCCCCCCCCCCTAAAAAAATCCTGGCTACGGGCCTGACTCAAGATTCCGATGGTAGGCCTAGCATGGCCGACGCCGGCCGTCGTTTACGCCGTTCGAGATCACACGCGAGCTCGTCATAGAGCGCTTGTTTTACCACTGCAATTAAGCTTTGTACTCGCGTGTAATGCGTTACCAAACGCTATTAACTTGAGGTCTCGACGTCATCGATGTTAAGTCCGCAGGTGGATGCTCGGTCAAAGTTTATTTGACCAGAAAATTCTGGATAGTCTTCATGGCTAAAAGCTGCCCTAGACAGCTTGACTTGGTCCCTGAAGACCCTGAAGACATTCAAGACATTCATTTCCTGAAGTCCCTGAAGACATTGGCAGCACACGACGTTTACAGCACAAACGGGCGTGTAGGATTATACTTAAACATGCACGAGTAATACTGTAACAGTTGCAGTTAGGATTACATCAAGCAATGGAAGTAGCATACAGAGAGTCGCAGTAAAGTTTTCATTCAAACGTTTAGTACAGCATAAAGAACTTCATAATACAAAAAGGTACTGCAATTGCAAGATCAAAAAAGTTAGAACAGCATCTTGTAAGCCTGAATGATTACTGAAAGTACAGATTTTTTACAGAACAACAATATCGCGTAAAGATGACAAGACAGAAAATAGAAATAGAAATACGATGTGAGAAGATAAGCTAAAGTTTGCACAATCAATACATATGAACGCGAGAGCTACAAGATAGACGCAAAAAATTCACGCAACTGCCGGTGTGTAGCAGTAGTAAGTTCGGCAAATTCATTGGTTCGGCAATTCAGGTGGTTCGGTAACGAGGAACAAACCACGTAAAAGTATGTCGCGTACGTACAGTAGTGTCATTAAGTTTTAGGTCGGATATAGTTGCCAGGAATTCCTTATATGTTTCGGGAAAGTAGAATGCTTGTAAAACCCGGAATTTGTATAAGTGCTCAACCCGTATGACAGTGTATTCTCGAAAGACTGTTCTAGTTGACGCCAGGTAGGAAATGTCTGCAATACGTCGAAGAATCTTCTTTTGCAGAAGCAAGGATTTATTTAGGTTCTGTTGCGGTACTCCAAACCAGGTTGCAGTAATTCAGGTAGGATGCCAATAGCGCGTAGTATATGTGAAGTTTTAACTTCGAAAGCAAGCGTTGACTTTGCGATAATGCTCAAGTAGTTGATGACAGTCTCCTACACAGCTCTTCTACGTGGGAGTTTCAACTAAGGTGAGAGGAAAAAGTAACTTCAAGTGTCTTGTGTTCGCCTACTACAGCAATGTTTTGACCTTCGTATGAAATAGGGTTTAATAGTTGAACTACTTTACTTCTTGCATCAAATATAATAATTTTCGTTCTTGTTGGGTTTATCTTTATTTCGTTTAGGTTGGACCATGTTGACAGCATTGAAAGTGTGTTATTGTATTTAAACACTAGCATTAGTGAGAACTAAGAGACAATAATGCCGAGGAAAGTGCCGAGGAAAGTTAAGCTTAAGAATTGAATGCGATAGCGATATCCTGCCCGTAGTGCGTACTTCGACCACTACGTGTGTGTAACAGGATGGGCGCACTAAGGTGTGTGTCTTATGTAATGCGTAGCACGCTTTAAAGCAATGATGCGCCAGAAACTTTTTCGAAGTTGCGATGCACCCACTACGTGGTCTTAAAGGGACACTTAAGAGCAAAACGATTTCTCTCATATTAGTAAGATACTCTTTCACGATACCAAAAACACCACGCTTGCTGCGAGAAGACGCTCAGTAAGCGAGAAAACGCGTAAAACGAAAATGTGGGTGGTGATGCCACCTTGGAGTTTCCGCAACATTCGCCGTGACGTTACTTGTTTTGACGGCGCCTACTAGGGACTACGTAGTTCCTGATCGGTCAAAATGAAGTACATTCTCCACTGAGGGGGCCATAGACTTTACATACCAATTTTGGGGTAATTTTGTTGTGCCAATGGCTCCAAAATACGATAAATACACTTTGAAATTCGTGACATCAAGCGGGGAGATTTCGGCGCGAAATTTAAAAATGAAATTTGAACTTGATTCTCTCCTCTATTAATAAACTTGTGATGGCAAAATTAACGACATTACAGTTCTCAGAGCACATTCTATCGATCTAAGCCGATTCATTGTTTCTCCTTAGTGTCCCTTTAAGAGAATACGCGCAAAGATGTGTGGGCCTTTTTGTAACGGGTGGATGGCTTTAAACCACCAAGTCGTTATGATTTTCACATGGTGTGACGCCCGACGGCAATGTAGGCTTGTACCGCGCAATATTACAGCGATAATACATCTCGTACTGTGAAGCCTGTATATAGGCGTCATAGTACTCCCCCCTCCCCATTCACCCTCTCCCCCTTCCCCCTTCCATTTCCCTCTCCCCTTCACCCTCTCCACTCTCTCTCTCCCCTCTCCCCTCCACCTCCCCACTTCTCCTCTGAAACTCGGGCTCGACCTGCCGAAATTCTCTCCTGCGCAATGCCGCGATGAGCGCCAGCGCATGCGCGCCTCCTCCCCCACTCTCTCTCCTCTCCTACGCTGCCCCCCTCTCGCGCGCCTGTCGACCGCGTTCCCCGCTCGCCCTTTGAGAATTAACGGCCAGGCTAGAGGGAAGACAAGACGCGCGTAGCGTTCCTCTTCGTGCTCCACGACGCGAGGTCGGTAGCATGCCCGAAGTCGGTAGCATGCCCAACGAACGCCAACGGAACGCGATCGTGCAAGTGCTCCGGCTTCGCATAGCCTCATGGTCCCCTTTAGCGGGATATGGTGTAATTTTACAGCGAAAGCTGTTATGAGATCACAACATGGGCCGTTTTTGGCGCCGTAGTTTTCCGCCGGCGCTGCCGCCACCGCTGCCGCTGCCGCCGCCGCCGGTATTCGTAACCACTTTCGCTCGAAATAAGAAAACAAAATGAAATGAGAAAAAAAATTCCGGGATAGAACGATGTTCGAACCTGGGCCATCTGCGCGGGAGCTCTGCGTGGGAGCCCAGTATTCTACCTCTGAGCCATGCCGGTGCTTGACACTGCTTTGCAAAAAGACCCCATACAGGCTTCATGTCGGGAAGGAACCACATTAGCATATGTAATATAGCGTGGTAGAAGAGTAAAATAACAACCAAGCTTCACACAACGCGTATTCTGTAACCAGGCGTCACACAATGCGAACAGTCCAACGAGTGGGTTGTTGAATGCTTCCAACCCATTACAATGGGCTCTGCGGTAATTCTTCATCGTCATCAGCCACAGCATCGACAAAGTGACATAATGCCTTACAGGTGTTTAGCGGGTACCATGGTTCTCCGCAGAATGACGAAAAATTGCATAGTGGCCGCTTCCCTACTTCACAACAATTATGATGATTTATAGCGTAGTGGGTTCCTCGCAAGTGCACTTGCATTGGTTGCCAAGGAAGCCCATAAGGCCCCTATGCTTCATTTCCTCAGGGTCTCAATAATGTTTCCCCCTCTCTCTCTCTCTCTTTCTCATGTTAACTTATGTTATAAAGCGTGGTGAGAGAGCTAAATAACGACCGGATGTGACACAATGCGAATTGCGAAACTAGTGGGTCCTTGAAAGCTTCCAACCCATTACAAAAGGCTCAGCCATAATTCTTCATGGTCATCATCTTCGCATAACCAAAGTGGGCATAATGCCTGACAGTTGGTACATCGCTTCTCCGCAGAATGACGAATAATGTCGTGGTGGGTGCTTCCCAACTTCACAAAAATTTTATTGTGGCGTAGTGGTTACGGTGCTAGTGCACTTGTATTAGTAGCCACAAGATAGTTTATAACAGACTCTAGAAACGCCGTTCTTCCAGCTCTCGCTGTGACTGTGCTGCGCTTTCCGCGCAGGCCTGGCGTTTTTTGTCTTGGCTGGTTTTGCAACGCTACATTTTTTTCCTACAGAGAATTCGCATATCTTGTGTCAGGGAATGTTTGCGTCTCCCCTGCACTGGTGCAAATTTTAATTCCTAAGCAAAGCAATAAAGGACAAACAGATCCAAGTAACCATAGACCAATTGCAATCAACTCTATATTCGGCAAGATCTATGAAAAATTACTGTATCAAAGAATCTACCATCATTTGCACATTAACAGACTTATTCCACGGAATCAATACGGATTTACCGATGGAACATCAGCAGTGCACGCATTACAGACACTAAAAACTACAGTGGAAAAAGCAAAATTAGACAAACTTAAAGTAGCTATTATATCCCTAGACATAAAAAACGCTTTTGGAAGCGCAGATTCAAGTGGAATCTTAACTGAACTTATGTAATTGAAAATGCCGACATATATCATAAAGGTTATTAAACACTTACTTCATGGAAGAAGCATAACATATGAACTACCATCACAAAACATTGAATTACAATTAACTGGAGGTACACCACAAGGTTCACCACTGAGCCCGATATTTTGGAATATCATAGTGGCCAAAATACTAAACACAGAAATGCCGTTTGGAACAAAAATCCAGGCTTTCGCAGATGATATAACATTAGTGATAACAGCTCAAACCAGGGCACTAATGGAAAGTAGGAGTAATCAAGCACTTAGATTAGTACAAGAGTGGAGTGAGGAAAACAAACTAACGTTTTCTCACAGTAAGTGTAAATACCTAATATTAGGAAAGGAATACCAGAATAGACCACCCATAATCAAATTGGGGAACAATAATATAAAAAAATCCAGCGAAATAAAGATCTTGGGAGTAACCTTTGACAGTAAGTTTTCTTTTTTGACTCATCTTAACGACATTAAAGATAAGATACAAAAATTTGCAATAGGATTAGCTAAATTCACAGGCAACAGTTGGGGCATGTCAACCAAACAACTAAGAGATATTTACATCAGAGGTATTGAAAGAGCAATTGTCTATGCGTCACCAATATGGTACTCTAATAAAAGTCACATAATAAGGAAATTAAGAAATATACAACGGCAAACTTTAATTAAAATATGTAAAGGATACAGAACAATACCAAACACGGCACTAAATGTCATAACAAAAGTTCCACCAATTCACTTAACAATAGAAAAAGAAAATGAGTTTTACCTAATTAAAGATGACAAAAAAATATTTGAATGGAATGGAAAACAATTCACTAAAAACGACATAGCTCCATCCCCCGACTTATGGGCAATCCATCCTGCGAATCTAAAATCAATCAAACATAATAAAAATCCAATCCGTGCTGATAATAACATATATACCGATGGATCATAACAAAATGGCAAATGCGGAGCCAGTTACGTGGTCATCGACAAAAATGGCATTATACTAGAGACCAAGGTATTTAAACTACCAAACTACTCCAGCAACTTCGAAGCAGAAGCAATCGCAATCAGAGAAGCATTAGGAAAAATTAAAAGCATGGATTGTTCCAAATCTTATCAAATTCTAACTGACAGTCTATCTGTCTTAAAAGGTTTAGAAAATGCCCATAATAAGAATTACTTCGTGTACTCTATCAAACAATATATTATCACTGCCAACCTACAATATATCCCTAACATACGTTCAAGCTCATAAAGGAATAACAGGGAACGAAATAGCAGATGAATTAGCTAAAAAAGCATGCACGAGTGGAGAGAATGTTGAGGTGCCAATCACATCAAAATTTATCAGAAAGAAACTTAGAGAAAAATACAGTGACAGATGGAACTCGGAATGGCATGAAATGGGCAAGAGAACATATTGCTACGAATGGGTAAAAAATGTGAACATCCTACCGGCCCATTTTCCACTGGGACATTGGGAAACGCAAGCGGTCTCAGCACACGGACGGTTCCCTTACTTCCTAAGAAGAATCGGCATCATCGAAGACGAGGAATGCAAGTGCGGACAAGCGGCATCTTCGTTTGATCATTATCTGACCTCATGTTCAATTACTAAAAATGAAAGAGAAAAACTACAGAAATATTACAAACAGAGCATTGACAAGCATAAGCCAGAAATAATTAAAGACAAAGAACAAATGAAAATTATAGAGATAGTCAAAAAAGCCAACCAAAGCATTCTGGCCGAATAATAATAATAATAATAATAATAATAATAATAATAATAATAATAATAATAATAATAATAATAATAATAATAATAATAATAATAATAATAAATATAATGTAATAATAATAAAAAATACAAAAATAAAGAATAGTTGTTAACACTGAAATCATGCCTAGAAGGAAGAGGGAGCGGAGCGAGTAGGGGAAAAATATAGAGCAAGCAACAATCTCAATCCATGTCGACTCATCCTAATGGGAAAAAAGAAGAAATGCTCGAATTATCTGTGTCAAACGCATGACGCTACGGATTTGCGTGGCGTTCCGTGGCAAGAATCACACCGCTCGGCTGCTGCGTACGAACTGCTTCCATTTTTATTTTTATTTCCAAAACGGCTCCTGTTGGCGAAGGCGCGGTCCATGCGCTGCGTCCTTCGTGAGAAAGAAAATGTAACCTAACACGCCTTGTCGCTCGGGCCGCGCGGCTGACTGACCGGAAGGCGGTGCTCGCGAGTCCCAGAGCGGCGGCACGCCTATTTGCCGGGAGCGGCAGTGCGTCGCTTGTAGAATATCACAAAACGGTCCTATAAAAATACAAAAGCTAAAAATCTACACAACTGACCTACAAATTCTCAAAGGAAACCGGACCCCCTGAACAACAGGGCGGCTCTTAAGCCTCTCCGAACAAACACCGT
Organism: Rhipicephalus sanguineus; assembly: GCF_013339695.2. Taxonomy (NCBI): domain Eukaryota; kingdom Metazoa; phylum Arthropoda; class Arachnida; order Ixodida; family Ixodidae; genus Rhipicephalus; species Rhipicephalus sanguineus. Next base: position 125,218,020 of record NC_051183.1, on the reverse strand, counting down.
AACTTCGGTGCATTCGGAGCAGCGCAATCTCGAACAAACACTCCTGCCACCCCATTCCTCCTTAGCTCTGAGGAACTTAGACCCCCTGGATACAAGGTGGGCGCATAAAAGCCCCTCCGACCGCCGTATTTGGTGCAATGGAGCTGGGCAACCTCGAGCAAATGCGAAATCTTGCAAATACCAAAAACCACGGAGGAAACATGACCCCCTGGAGATGCGAAGTGGGCAACCCTCTCCTGGCGCTGTTCAATCGGTGCACAAGGAGAAGTTCAAAATAAGAATAAAACGTGGTGGCAAATCAGCTCTATAAGACCCCCAGGACCCACCGGTGGGCAAATCAGAGCTACTTCGAAAACCTTTACGAACAAAGAACAATGTAGGTCAAACTATAATACAGCCCTAAAACATTTAGGAGACTACAAAGGCAATAAAAGAAAATTATAAATAACAGAACACAAAAACGAAAACTTTTTCACCATGAAATCAATATAAAAAAGAAATAGGGGAGAGCTGTAAGTAGAGGAAGCTATATTGGATTGAGGAAAAAAAAAAAGCGACCGAAAGCAAACGCTCCCTCTGACTTCTAACACTCTCTTCAAGAAAACGAAAATATTATTATTTCAAATAGTTGTCTATGCTCAGGAACATTCAAACTGCAATTCGCCAAATGAATTTGGAAAAAGAAAGACAAAAAGAAAAAAAAGAAAGAGAGAAAAGAAAACGAAAGAAAAAAAAGAGAAAGTGAGCGACAAATGAATGTAGAGGAAAAAAAGCACAAAAAAAGAAAACAAGAATAGAAGTGAAAAAAAAAAGAAAAGAGAAGAAAAAAGTTTGTATTACAAAAAAAAGAAAAAAAAAAGACAAAAGAGGAAAAGATAAAACAAAACAAAACAAAAGAAGTGAAAAGAAAACAAAAGAAAAAAAACAAGAGAAATCATCGAGAGAGACAAAGAAAAAAAACAAAAAAAAACTGAGACCGATGCAAAAGAAAAATAAGAAATAAAAGAAAAGAAAGAACCAAAAATGTGAAAATGGAAGTATATGCAAAATATATATATATATCTATATATGTGTGTATGTGTGTATATATGTATGTATGTATGTATGTATATATATATGTATATATACGTATATGTGTATGTATGTGTGTATATGTGTGTATGTATATGTACATGTATACTATATTTACTCACGAATGCCAACCTCTAACTATCGAGGACCATCTGTCACACTTCAAAATTCTCTTTCTCACAATTAAAACCATGAAATTACATCTCTAAAATTCATACAGGAACGTTAACCACACTAACAAGTCAACCACAGAATATGTAAGCGCCTCACCATTCTCTCACACTTTCAACCACTAGATATCAGTAATGTAATAAAAAAAATGAAAATCAAGAATTCAAGAATAATTCAACTTAGATATATTCTCCGCATCTACTACTGACACGTAATCAAGTCACATTCTACCGTGGTGGGGGTGGGGGGGTGGGGGGTCAGTAATCAAAATTTCATTATTTTACAGAGCACTTAATCAGTAGAAGTTAAACCACAAATCAACAGCCTGCCCCCAAGGAAACAAGACAAGGAAGATTCCACGAAGACAAGACTGAAGAGCTACCACTTTCAAGATTCAGTACCGAAGATTAAACTCTGACACATGTTAGCAGCAAGAAATCAATGTAACATGAACGGTAGTTTTTTTTTTTGACCGCTACTCTGGGTTGGGGTCCTGTTCTCCTTCCCCTCCAAAATTTAACTTGGCTCTGCCCTGTTCATTTTTCTTTTGCCTGCTATATTATTATGGTGCAGGCCGAGGTTTTATTTTTATATTATTTTATTTTTTTGATTTTTTCTTTCTTTTTCATACCTCACAATAAAGAAAGCTTGCTTCGCGTGGTTGCCGCAGAATGTTCACGTACAATGACATTGCCGGCAAGCTCTCAATCATGTTTGGAGTAAAATTGACGCCGCTGGGCTCACATATAACGATCAGCGCGCCATGAAAACTGATGGTACAGATTGGTATGGCATGACGTGACTGTATGACGAACATAAGTAACAGCTGGTAACATGGAAATAATGGCACGCATGTCATATAAGGCATTATATTGCCGCGAGTCTTATATTTCATGAGTGTAAGCTTCACCCACAAAGACTGTGGGCAACGCGCCGCGCAGGCCTCGCCGTGATGTGTAGGAAGCTTCGCGATTGTTTTGGAACAATCTGTTAAGATTGGGCGCCGCACGAGAATGTTCCAGCTTTGTCGAGAGATAACGCCGCCACCAGCGATATCGCTTGAAAGTTCGATAGCACCTGTATAAAAGCCGACGCGCTTGACTGCTTGTTAGTTGATCGACGGACGACGCCCTGTTCGCCGCTATCATTGTACAGCGTGCATCGCTGTAGTTCTAGTTCTCATTTTCCGGCCACAAGTTCGGCCAAATAAACAGTTTCATCCTACAAGCGCCGACTGCTGTGTTCGTCGACGTCACGACCACGTGACATCTGGTGGAGGTGCTGCTTCTTCCATGATCCGGACGCCCCCGCGAAGCGCTGACCCAAGCCCAAGCCGCGAGGAGGACGACGGCAAAGAAAACCCGGATCGTCGAACAAGCCGCAGGCAGAAGGGACTGCAGCCAGAGTACGGGCTCCTTCCCGAAAACACCAGGCAGCCCCAGGTCCCAACACCGACCGCAGCGACGATGACCGACCCCGTGCAGCCGGCGCCGATACTTCTCCGGCAGCCCAAGGAGCCGCCAACTTTCCGCGGGCCGTCATTCGAAGACCCGGAAACCTGGCTCGAGAACTTCGAAAGGGTCTCAGCGTTCAACAACTGGGACTCCGAGGACAAGCTGCGCCACGTCTACTTTTACCTGGAAGATGCAGCAAGGACCTGGTTCGAGAATCGGGAGTCCACTCTTCGAACCTGGGACGCCTTTCGCAGCGCTTTCCTGGAGACGTTCACAAGCGTCGTCCGAAAGGAAAGGGCCGCAGCCTTGCTGGAGACACGGGTCCAACTTCCAAATGAAAGCGTGGCCATCTTTGCAGAGGAAATGACCCGGCTATTTCGGCACGCTGACCCTGCCATGCCCGAGGACAAGAAAGTCCGCTTCCTCGTGCGAGGAGTAAAGGAACAGCTCTTCGCTGGACTTATGAGGAATCCGCCGAATACCGTCGAAGAATTTGTCTCCGAAGCAACAACAATCGAGAAAACGCTTGAGATGCGAACACGGCAATACAACCGCAGCTTCTCGACCACAAGCTACGCCGACGTTCAAGCACTAAAATCCGCCGACCTGCGTGAGACGATTCGAGCAATCGTGCAAGAGGAGCTGCGAAAAATTCTACCTTCGTCGCAACCTCAAGTGGATTCCATCGCCGACGTCGTGCGCCAGGAGATCCAGCATTCACTCGGTGCGCCTCAGCTAGCAGAGCCGCAGCCGCAAGCTATGAGCTATGCTGCTGCAGCCCGCCGTCATGCTCCTCCTCCACGCCCACGCCAAGACGACACACCGCCGCAGTACCGTCGCCAGACGCCGCCAGCGACGCCCTACCGTCCACCTGTCGGCCAGACGCCGCCGCCGCCACCGACGCCCTACCGCCCACCTGTCGGCCAGCGCTACACCCCGAGGAAGACCGATGTCTGGCGTGCCCCTGACAACCGCCCGCTCTGCTACCACTGCGGGGAGGCCGGCCACACGTACCGCCGCTGCCAGTACCGTCAGATGGGGCTACGCGGATTCCCCATCAACGCGCCGCGCCCGCAGCCAGGCGAACGGCCTCGCGACATCGACGACTACCTCACAGGCACACAGTGGCAAGAACGACGACCTTCCCGCTCGCCGTCGCCCGGCCGCTACATGTCACCGCACCGCCGGCCGTACACTGGCCCAAACCGGGGCCGGTCGCCTAGCCCGTATCCGGAAAACTAAGGGCAGCAACCGATGGAGGTGCGGTTGCTGAACGACGAAATGCTGAAGATCCTCCGCCGTCGACGACGACGCCGCGACGAAGTTCCCAGCCCCCGCCGCACGCCGAACGACGTCCTGAAGACGAAACTTTGCGACCGGAAGCAGACCTGACGACGCAACGCGGAAGCAGCGGTGCAAACCGACGCAGCCGTGACCCGACGCCGCGACGTAACCGCAACGCAAGACGGCGGACTAGCGATCTCGACGTTCTGATCGACGGCCACAACGTCACCGCTCTCGTCGATACTGGAGCCGACTATTCCGTCATCAGTGGGCCGTTCGCAGCACAGTTGAAGAAATTTAGGACTGCTTGGGAAGGCCCCGAGATCCGGACCGCTGGAGGCCATCTGATAACGCCGATTGGTGTCTGCACGGCACGAGTCACCATCAATAACCGGACTTATCCTGCGAGCTTTGTAATTCTACAAAACTGCTCCAGGGATGTGATACTGGGAATGGACTTCCTAAGTGACCACGGCGCCGTCATCGACCTGAGGTCTGAGTCGATAACACTGAACTCAGACAAAGCGCTCCCGCCCCACGCGATGCCAGGCACCATGCATTGAATGTGACAGAAGAGCAGGTGACCATTCCGCCGCGCTCCAGCGTCATTATTTCCGTCGGAACCGAGAAACCTGCGAACCTTGAAGGCGTCATCGAGGGCGATCAGCACCTACTCCTGAACCGCCAAATTTGCGTCGCACGAGGTATAGCCGAGCTGCGTGACGGTAAAGCAAAAGTAGTGCTGACAAACTTCAGCCACGAATATAGGCACCTCAACTTCGGTACGACGGTTGCCTACATCGACGAATGTGTAGCCGCCAGCGATGCTTTCGCCCTCTTCGATGCCGCCGAACCTGCTTCGACGAATAGAGGTCCCGAACCGGATTTTGACGTCAACCCAAGCCTTCCGAAGGCCAAGCAAGACCAGCTCAAAACCCTGCTCTTGCAATACAAGGATTGTTTCTCGTCGTCATCGCGGGTCCGGCAAACGCCCCTTGCGAAGCACCGCATTATAACAGAAGAAAATTCTCGACCACTCCGTCAGAGCCCATACAGAGTTTCTACTCGAGAGCGCGACGCGATAAAGAAACAAGTCGACGAGATGCTATGCGACAACATCATCCAGCCGTCCAAGAGTCCGTGGGCGTCACCCGTTGGTGTTAGTGAAGAAGAAGGACGGGACTCTGCGTTTCTGCGTTGATTACCGGCGCCTGAACAAAATCACGAAGAAGGACGTGTACCCCCCTCCCACGAATAGACGACACCCTGGATCGACTTCACAACGCGACGCACTTTTCGTCGATGGACCTCAAGACCGGCTACTGGCAAATCGAAGTCGACGAGAGAGACCAGAGAAAGACTGCCTTATAACACCCGACGGCCTGTTTGAGTTCAAGGTCATGCCTTTCGGTCTTTTGCTCGGCACCTGCGACGTTCCAGCGTGTCATGGACACCGTACTGGCCGGATTGAAGTGGCAGACGTGCCTTGTGTATTTGGACGACGTAGTCGTGTTTTCCTCGACCTTCGACGAGCATCTCCGGCGGCTTGAGGCAGTACTTCAAGCAATCAAGGCCTCTGGACTGACCCTGAAGCCAGAAAAGTGCAGATTCGCGTATGACGAGCTCTTGTTTCTGGGTCATGTGATCAGCAAGTCTGGAGTGCGCCCAGACCCGCGGAAAACAGCTGCCATCACCGACTTTGCGCCACCCACCGACAGAAGGCCGTTGCGCCGATTTCTCGGCTTATATGCCTATTACCGACGCTTCGTCAAAAACTTTTCACGGATCGCCGAACCACTGACGCTTCTCACGAAGAATAACGTGGAATTCAGGTGGGAAACGGCGCAAGTGCAAGCCTTTCAAGAACTTAAACGACGCCTGCAGACGCCACCCATACTTGCGCATTTCGACGATTGCGCGCATACGGAAATACACACCGACGCAAGCAGCGTAGGACTCAGTGCCGTCCTTGTGCAAAAGACTGACGGGCTTGAAAGGGTTATCAGTTATGCTAGCCGGTCACTATCCAAGGCAGAAGCAAAACTATTCCACAACAGAAAAGGAATGCCTTGCCATTCTCTGGCTACGTCAAAGTTTCGCCCCTACCTCTATGGCAGGCCCTTCAAAGTTGTCAGTGACCATCACGCCTTATGTTGGCTAGCTAACTTGAAGGACCCTTCAGGTCGTCTCGCACGATGGAGTCTGAGGCTTCAAGAATTCGATATTACCGTCGTGTACAAGTCTGGACGAAAACACTGACGCCGACTGCCTGTCTCGTGCCCCCGTCGACGCGCCGCCGCAAGACGACGAAGATGACTGCTTCCTCGGAACTATAAGTGCCGACGACTTCGCCGAAAGGCAACGGGCCGACGCGGAACTGGGGGGCCTTATGAGTACCTCGAGTGCAAGACCGCCGTGGTTCCGAATGTATTCAAGCGAGGACTGCCGTCGTTTTTCTTACGGAACGGCGTTCTCCTGAAGAAGAACTTCTCGCCACTTCGAACCGACTACCTTCTCGTCGTGCCCTCATCATTGCGACCAGAAGTCCTCCAGGCCCTACACGACGACCCGACGGCTGGACACCTCGGTGTTTCCCGAACGCTCGCCAGAGTACAGGAAAATACTACTGGCCACGCCTTGCTGCCGACGTCGCCCACTACGTTAAGACTTGCCGAGATTGCCAGCGACGGAAGACACCGCCGACTAGGCCAGCGGGACTTCTGCAGCCATCGATCCACCTCACCGGCCGTTCCAGCAAATCGGGATGGACCTACTGGGGCCGTTCCCGACGTCGACTTCCGGCAACAAGTGGATCGTCGTAGCGACTGACTACCTCACCCGCTACGCCGAGACAAAGGCCTTGCCCAAAGGGAGTGCCGCCGAGGTAGCCAAGTTCTTCGTGGAGAACATCGTCTTGCGTCATGGCGCCCCAGAGGTCCTCATCACAGGACAGAGGTACCGCCTTTACTGCGGACCTAACTCAGACTATCTTGAAGTACAGCGAGACGAGCCACCGCCGCACCACCGCCTACCACCCGCAGACCAATGGCCTCACCGAGCGTCTAAATAAGACCATCGCCGCAATGCTAGCCATGTACGTCGACGTTGAGCACAAGACGTGGGACGCCGTCCTTTTCATATGTGACCTTCGCTTACAACACGGCCGTCCAAGAAACGACGCAGATGACGCCGTACAAGTTGGTCTACGGAAGGAGCCCGGCGACGACGCTCGACGCCATGTTAACCAACGTCACCGACGAAGAAAATCTCGACGCCGCCGCTTACTTACAACGTGCCGAAGAAGCTCGACAGCTGGCCCGCCTGCGCATCAAGACTCAACAGCACACCGACAGCCGTCGCTACAATCTTCGACGACGCTTCGTCGAGTACCAGCCCGGCGACCGTGTCTGGGTCTGGACGCCAATACGACGACGCGGACTGAGCGAGAAGCTTCTTCGACGATACTTCGGACCGTACAGGGTACTTCGACGTCTCGGCGTACTCGACTACGAGGTCGTCCCCGACGGCATCACGAACTCCCAGAGGCGCCGAGCTCGACCCGAGGTCGTGCATGTGGTGCGCCTTAAACCGTACTATGCTCGTTAGCGCACCTGAGGACTCTAATGTTTGCTTTCTTTATTAGTTTTCTTTAGTATTGCATGTATTCATGTTCTGTTTTTAAGCATCGGGACGATGCTTTTTCAGAGGGGGGCATTGCCGCGAGTCTTATATTTGATGAGTGTAAGCTTCACCCACAAAGACTGTGGGCAACGCGCCGCGCAGGCCTCGCCGTGATGTGTAGGAAGCTTCGCGATTGTTTTGGAACAATCTGTTAAGATTGGGCGCCGCACGAGAATGTTCCAGCTTTGTCGATAACGATAACGAGATAACGCCGCCACCAGCGATATCGCTTGAAAGTTCGATAGCACCTGTATAAAAGCCGACGCGCTTGACTGCTTGTTAGTTGATCGACGGACGACGCCCTGTTCGCCGCTATCATTGTACAGCGTGCATCGCTGTAGTTCTAGTTCTCATTTTCCGGCCACAAGTTCGGCCAAATAAACAGTTTCATCCTACAAACGCCGACTGCTGTGTTCGTTGACGTCACGACCACGTGACAATATAGATGTTACCACACGTCACTAACGTTCGTCATACAGAAATATCGCGTCATATCGATTTTGGTATATATATGCATTTCATTAAACGACCACCAGCGCCCCAAGACAATGTCATGTAAATCATGTTTTACATGAGATGCCTGTCATGATGTTCACGTTATAACCAGTAACTTGTGTTCGTCACACATTCTTGTCACGGCATACCAGTTTTGGTGTCTATCAAGCTAGCTAAGCGGCCGTGAGCGCACCATGAGCGTGGCATGTAAATCGTGCCGTACATGGCACTCATGTCATTATTTTTTGTCATCGTCTGTAATTTGTATTCGTCATAAGACATGTTATGCGATACCAAGTTTGGTGTACATCCCATCGACGAAACAGCCAGGACCGCACAAAGTCCTGGGCGGATAGATAGATAGATAGATAGATAGATAGATAGATAGATAGATAGATAGATAGATAGATAGATAGATAGATAGATAGATAGATAGATAGATAGATAGATACGTTCAAAGTCGCAGAAGTTCGCTTAGAAATGCTTCGCATTTAATAACTACCGACAGCCGAGTGCGTAAATGCCGCGCAGTTCGCATTTATTTATGTCGCAAGTGCGCGCGTGGGCAAGTGAAAACTGCCGCTATTTCTTTCCCAATCAGTTAGAGAACAACGGTATGCTTCATTCTGGGCTGCAAAAATGCACGCAATGCGTCAAAAAAATCGTTACTCCGCGTGAAATCAACACCATTCACAAGATCACTTCTACTTAGCAGCCGCAAACCAACGGCTTGACTGAACGCTTTCATCGCACCCTCTCGGACACGAATGCCATGTACATCAACCCCGACCACACGAATTGCGATGCCATGCTGCCGTTTGTGACGTTCACCTATAATACGGCCATAGGCGTGCGCAGGGTTCCCCGTCAGAGGGGGCGAAGATTCATTGCAGCGTAAGGGACCTTATTGCAGCGCTCCCCCCACCCTACTAAATCAATGTGTGGGGTAGATTTTGCGCCGCCCCCCTTTCTGATGGGACTAGAAGGGTCAATGTACGGGGCAGATTTTGCGACCTCCTCTTAGGTGATTAGGGGGGGGCAGCGGACCCCCCTGTGCGCACGCCTATGAATACGGCTACGCAACGAACCACCGGCTTTTATCCCTTTTTCCTGGTCTATGGCCGCTCACCGAGTTTTGCTCTGGACGTCTCGTTCCTTTCGGCTCCTGCAACCTCAGCAAGTCCTTTATGCGAACAATTTCTGTCTCGCCTTGCACAATGCCGTCACCTGGCCCGAATTAACACCGGCATCTCCCAGGAAGTTTGCAAGTCTCGCTACAACCCGACTCACCGTGCTGTCGCCTTCACCCCTGGAGACGAAGTACTTTGGACTCCGGTGCGCGCTCCCGGCTTATGCGAAAAATTCATGAGTCGCTTTATTGGACCTTACGGGGTCATTGATCAAACATCCCCCGTTCATTAGCGTGTCTCACCCCTTAGACTTTCTTCCGATCACCGTTGCCGTGGGACAAAAATCGTGCATGTTTCTCGGTTGAAGTCGTATACACGACGTACCTCTTAATACTGTCGCGCGGCCGCTTCCAGCGCGAGAGGGAATTAGTGTGAGCGCAGTCACTGACTCTTCTTTGTCAACTGGACATATCATCATAATTTGTACAACTTCCTCGTCTGTATATATAATTATCAGTGTGTGTGAGCTCGAGCTCGACTCGAATAAAGTGGTTCCTTGTAATACAAACATATTTGAGCCTTCCTCCTCCCCCCCCCCCCCTCCCCCGAACAATATTCCTGGCTACGCCACTGGTGGTCACCCTTACAGCAATGCTAGCGGTGGCAGTCGTCGAAATGGCAGTCATTGTGGTGGGGTTTGAGTGTCGATACAGGGAGGGTGAGGAATCGAGTTGTACAGAAATAAACGTCTGAAGAGCATTTGTAGAAGATCATTTGTAAGATATAGCACATTTGTATAAGAAACACAGAGACATATATTTTCAACTCATAGCATTTGCAACATAACATTTATTACTTATAGAACACTTGTAAGAAAACGCAGCTGCACAAAGAAACACTAATGAGCTATAGATTTGAGCAAAATGTGTATCAAGACCAATCTGAAAATCAGACAAAGTATTATTTTGCACCACATCATTCGGTAATTCATTCCACATTTTTAATAGCCTACAAGGAACAAGGGAAAGCGGAATAAGTCTGTTCGAACAATTACTGGTTGTATGAATGTACTGCGTGCTGTTGCGTGTTGCTTTATTACAAAGAAAGGAAATAAAAGTACCCGTGGCCTGCCTGCGCCACAAATAAACAGGCTTCAGTCAAATCTCAGCCAAGTGAACTTTTCTCCTCTGTAGACAAGAGAACGTGGTTCGAGAAACCAAAGCAAGTAACTTTCTTTTCTCGATTATTTTACGTGTGGGAATTGTTTTGCATATTCTTGATGGTTCTCAACGTCTACTAGTCTCGTTTCTTTTGTTTTTGCTTACAATTCCTGTGTTTCACTCCGTAACTGCACTGAAGCAGACAGGCGAGCTATTTAGTGCTGCATATATTGTTGCTTACATTGAACGAACGACGCAAGATGACGGGAGACACGAGAAGGCCAATATGCTGTGTAATTGTGCTTACTGTTGTTGTGCATCGTTTCATGGCGATAAACCTCAAGATATGCACTCTATAAGGGCCAGTTTATTAGGGCATTCCATGTTCCACTGCGTTCCATCTGCACTCGTTATTAATCGATTGCTCATCACTTTATGTTTCCAACGTCAACTGAATATGTCTTATTTAGATTGCTACCTCATTATATCCTTTCACTAGTAAATAGCGCCAATTATATTTACTAGTCAACGAAACAGAATCATATCATTTTTCCAACAGCTACGCACTCGTGTCTTTTTGTACTGGACCACTAAAATAAATAGGACCATGCAAGAGTATAACATTTGTTTAAGCCTCTTTTGAAAGCTCTGCCAAGAATGCTTAATGGACGTAAAAAACCCGCATCGATGGCGATTAATGGCGCGTTGTTTCGGTGGTAAGCGCATTGGGGCTACACTCACTCTCTGAGGCCGCGAGCTTCTTGACGGGTTCCCCGCTGTCTCGTGTGAGTCAAGCAGCAGATTCGCTCTTCTATCGATGGTGTTGGAAGACTTCGCCGAACCACGCGCCGATGTCTCGGATTCTATAGTTCGGGTCCCCGATGGGCACGCCCTTTTCTCTATGCCGACGACGTCAGTGGGAAACGTACCTGGAGGAACTCCTCAAATCCTCAGCAAAAAAAATGGGGGGGGGGGGGGGACAAAAGCCACAAAAAAGCGACTCTCGAGTTATCCGAACAAAAAATCAGCAAGATAACAAAAAAAACGCGCCTTTTCCTGGCGGCGGCCTTATGTAACGGTGTCGATGATTCTCGAACGTCATGTAAAAGTTGTCCACGATATGTGCAGACTCCTGAACGGTCCTTAAAAAGGGAAGCTGAAATGGCCTTAGAATTCGATAAAACTTTGTTGTTTAGAAGGGCCAACATTATAGTCGAAGATGGCGAAACGTTTTCAGCTGTTCTGGAAACGGGGACCTTGGAATACGCGAATGAAGAGTTCGTCTTTCTCCACCCACGCCAACGGGCCGAAAGTGTGGGCGTGGAAACGAACTAACCGGATCTACGTTATCGCCGGTAGCTTTGCCAGATCCTTGCAGCACTGTCGCATCTTCAACCGTCGCCTCCGTGACTAGTTCGGGCTGCGCGCGTCGGTGGAACTGATCACTAAGGCAATGCTTTAATAGTGCTGATCTTGCCGATGACGCGGCTCACCGAAGATGACGTCACCGCTTTCGATCAGCATTTCAAGAAGCCTTGCGGCTGCAGCCGCTGTTTTTGCCAAGAAATGCTATTTGCGTTCCTTTCTGCGAACTCTTACATTGGTTTTCGAATTCAGCAGGTATCAAACTATGATTACACGCTCCAACATCAGTTTTTCCAAAGTGCTTCACCTTGTCTTTCAGGCATGTTCACACTTAAGAAGCGAAAATAAAGCAAGAACGCCAGAGCAGCCGAAAAACCGTGTTCAGGGACGTCGGAGACCTTCACATTTGTTCTGCCCTTCCTGCATGTCGCCACCGCCTTCGCCACTTCTGGAATGCATTCCCATGTGCCATTTTCCTGAGCGTTTAATTCTGCACCGAATCCAAGTTATGCAAGTGAAACCCAGAGAAAAAAACCCCGCCATATCCACGAAACAAATGATGATTGAGGAGCTGGCTCGGAGAAAATCGGGTTTTTCCTACATTATTATCATCATATAGGCTCTCGAAGAACAAGGGGAAGAAGACTTCTCTTTCGCGCGAGCGTGCGCATGCTACAGTTGACTATGCTATATGTGCTTTTGCCTGCGTTTAGATCATCATCAATGCGCTCGAAGAACAAGAGGAAGAAGACTTGTCTTTGGCGCGAGCTGCGCCTGTAGCATTCGCCTCTGGAACTAAGGTTACGCTTACGGTGCGGGACTTTGCCGCAGCTTAAGAACCTGGCGAGTCAGCTCCTGAAATGGTCTTCACCTCTTCAGGCCGTTGTTTCACCATCAGAAACTACATAGGGGAACACGCCGGCAACGGCGGCGGCGGATTCACCCGGCTGTGCAAAAGCGAGAATACGCAGGGTACGCCAAAACGCTGCTGCTGCACCTTCTGGCGAATTCCAGTCTTCTCGGCCATCTTGCTACAAACCAGTTTCTCGAAAATCTCGTCCTGGTTGAGGCTACGAATTTTGTCGTGCGGCACGGGTAGTTTGCGATTGTGGTTTTGCGGAGCACCGGCGACTCCTTGGCCGCGATTTTGAATTTGCGGCCGGATGCTTACATCACGTGGCTTATATGCTAGCGCAGCAAAAGTACGCCGTTTGCTTTCCATTGATAAGTGCACAGTCAAAGACCATGCAGAGAGAGCCGAGAAATAAGCCCTGTATAACGTACAGTGCCGCGCTGTCCATTCTGCACGATCGACTTATGAGCGGCAGAACATAACACACAGCGCTCGTGTTTGTGAGATCTTTCGTCTTTTCTTCTTCGTTGTTGCGCCGTGCTGAAGCCATGAGTTTGCCGCTTTCGCCCCCTTCGAGGCCAAGTCTGAATGGTCCTTTAGTTGCTGTCAGACAGGCTCAGACAAAAGGGAAATTAAAGGGAAGATCAGCTATCCCTCCGCCACGAGGTCGGCCTCTGTGGCGCGCGCTTCGCTACGGCTTCGGCCGGCGCCTTGAAATGAAAACCATGATGCAGCATACTGACGTGAGTGGCGAGCAGAAGTTTTTTGCTCCTCACGTGGTCGCCCATTCGCTCGGCTCTGCATGATGTACTGTGTGTGTGCGCCTCTTGAATGCCGTGAAACGTTTAGACAAGGCCCGCCATTCCGCCGTAAACGAGTTACCATTAGGGTTCCACTGATACTTGACGGAAAGGTGGCGTTTCTTCGTTCCTCCCAAAAGAAACTAGTTCTTGGAACGTCGTTCCTTGGAACGCAGTTCAGTACATCACTGGTTGAGTCACCATAGAAAGGGTCACGCAGGTTATATGTTATTAGGCCATCCGTAGGTGAGAACATTGCCTCGCCGCAGGTCACACAGCTCAATCCACAGCCAGCCGCTCTACATTAGGCGTTGTTCGGGACTTGGGCGCCATCTACTCAATCGCCTACCAGCGTTCGCCATTAGAACGCTCACTTTCCGGACAACAACATTTGCGCGCCCTCGCAAATGGTGTAATATATATTCCGCTTTTCTGCCCAGGAATTCCGGCGACAGCGGGGTCGCACATTGAGCGAAGTAATGCTAGCGTATGGAAAAAGAGATGATTTAGAGTGCTATCTAGAACACTACGGAAGAGCACTTAGCTGTCCCACGCCGTTTGTGCGTTATATACTAGAGCTGGGGGGCTCAGGAGTGAGCCGGATCTTTTGAGCGGCTCTTTTAAAAGAACGAACGATTCGCGGCTCAGTAAAAGTGAGCTGCGGTTCTTTGGGAGACGGCTCACTGAGCAGAGTGAGCCAACTGAGCGACCGCGGCGACGGTTCTCCGGTTCTCTTTCGCTCACTGAGCCGCGGTGGCGGCGGTTCTTTCTCGCTCTCTAAGAGGCGGTTCTCTCTCGCTCTCTCAGCGGTAGTTCACTCTCGCTCAGTGAACCGATTGAAATGCCCCGTTTGAGCTAGCGTACCGTGAGAGAGGGACGCTGGGTTTCAGAGTGCGGCTTTCACGCCATCTATAGGCGATGAAAGAAAACAACTGCACTTTCCTCCTTGATCGCATGTTGCTTGCAAGAGTCGCAACCTCCTCGCCTTCGGCTTCCTCTTTGAGCGCCCACCGGTCACTATGTTTTTATCCAGAGGCATGTACAGAGGTCTCGTGGATTCATTTTCGGTTACTGGCCGACGAGTGTTGGCCGATGTGGGAAGACTCGCGCTGCTCGCTTGCTCTGTGTGGTGCGCGTGGCAGTTCATCGTAAGCTGGTGCAACTCGTCGAAGACGAACAGCACTTAGTCTAAATCGTGGTTTTTATTAGTGTACCGTGAAATCCCGAGCAAGCACCCCCCTCATTCGGTGCAATGTAATCCGGCAACATTTGTAGGAGGGGGGGGAGGGGTCCCTTGCCCGGTAATGGATTAAAATTCAATATGGTGGCAGAAGAGCCGCTAAAAATAACGAATGGACACCCGTGCTTCTAATGCAATGCTTTATTAAGTACGAATGCATTCACTGCTTTCATTCGCCCTTGTCGGGCGAATAAAAACAATGAATGAAACTGTGGCAACACATTGCGCACAAACCGGCGGAGCCTCAACCTCGTCACTATCTAGCCCGGCGTGACACGGCTTCATGCTACACCACGCCTCCAATAAGGGACAGCGCCACCGCACCGTCACCGGAGGCTTACGTCACCGACGGTGGCTTTAAAACCAAGCTGCCAAGCTCAGAAGTAATCATTTTTTCGCTACCCGACTGAGCGCAGCGTCGGTATGCTCACCCCGCTGCTGCTACGCCGTTTATGAACAGTTACGTTTTATGTTGGGATGCGTCCTTCCATCGACACGGCATCCCACATCTGGTGACCCCGAAACCGAACTAACCGCACCGCCATGGCCGACCTGGAAGCGCTTGCCGCTCTTCGCGAACAAGTACAAGAACTTGAACAGCAACTGCAGGCCCAGCAACAGCAGCATTCTGGAAACGTGTCCACAACCCTGGCTGTACCTGCCGGCTCCGCTGAGGACGTCAGAGCCCCTTCAAACGGCTTCCCGCACGCTGCTCCACATCACGTCTGGGGCGCCGCTGTCAAGCTTCCGCCATTTATGGTAGACTCGCCCGAGGTGTGGTTCGCCCAAGTTGAGGCCCAGTTCTCCCTGGCGCGCATCACACAAGACCGTACACGCTACGATTACATCGTCGCCCACCTGGACGCCCGCTACGCCAACGAGGTACGGGATATTCTTGGCAATCCACCAACGGCCAACCTATACGAACACTTGAAGACTGCCCTTATCCGCCGCCTGTCACTCTCGGAAGAACAGAAGGCACGACAACTTCAGTCCGCAGAGCTTGCCGAGCGCAAACCTTCGCAGCTCCTGCGCCACATGCGTGCGCTCGCGGGCAACATGCAAATCCAGGATTCGTTCCTGCGAGTGCTTTGGCTCCAACGACTCCCGCCGCACGCCCAGGCAATTCTGCAGGCTCATGTTAGGCTACCTCTCGACGAACTTGCGGAGATTGCTCATCGCGTCATCGAGGTCTCCTTGCCGCGGTTGTCGCCCACCATCTAGGCTGTCGCCGCACCGCTGAATACCGCCGCGGAGCTTGCACGCCGCACCGACGACATCGATCGACAGCTCACCTCCATTCAACAACGGCTGGGCGAACGTGTTCCGATGCACCAGCGCCGCCACTAGCAAAGCCGCGACCTTAACACCACTTCGTCGCGGCAATCCGACAACAACGGCCCCTGTTACTACCACCGACGCTTCGGGGACAGAGCCCGGCAATGTCGACCACCCTGTTCCGCTGGGCATGCGGAAAGCTCCAACGGCAGCTCGTAGAGACGGCCGCAAGCTGCCAACCCGGAAGCCGTCGCATATTCGTCACCGACCAAATCACGAAGCAGCGGTTCCTTGTCGACAGTGGTTCCGACATTTGCTGCTACCCGCGATCCCATCTTCAAGGTCCTCGCCCGCCTACGTCTTTCGAGCTTAGTGCGGCAAACCGCTCCACAATCAAGACGTACGGCTCGCTCCGCCTGCACATCCAGCTCAGAAACTTGCGCCGTGACCTTCACTGGAATTTTGTCATCGCCGACTTCGCCGAGCCAATCATCGGCTCAGACTTTCTGGCCCACTACAACCTCCTTCCGGACTGCCGCAACGACCTCCTCATCGACGCGACAACGGGACATTCTACACCAGGCCAGCGAACGACCGCCCAACAGCCAAGCATCAAGGTACTCTGTGTTGACAATCATTCGCCGTACCACGCCATCCTCGCCGAATTTCGCGGATTGACGCGCCCCAGCGGACTGCCACGCAAAGTGCAGCACACCACCGTGCACTACATCCGGACTAATCCAGGCCCCCCGGTTTTCTGGCGCGCCCGTCGCCTTGCCCCGGACCGCATGAGCATAGCCAAAGCAGAGTTCGAGGCCATGCTCCGCGAAGGAACCGCCCGCCGCTCTGACAGTCCATGGGCCTCGCCACTCCACCTTGTTCCGAAGAAGACCGAAGGGTGGCGGCCCTGTGGGGACTACCGTGCACTCAACGCGGGCACCATCCCGGACAGGTACCCCGTCCACCACATACAGGACTTCGCCCATCGCATTCATGGCTGCCACGTGTTTTCCGTGCTAGACTTGGTGAAGGCCTACACACAGATACCCGTCAATCCGGACGACGTCCCGAAAACGGCAATCATCACTCCCTTTGGCTTGTTCGAGTTTCCCTTCATGAGCTTCGGCCTGAAGAACGCTGGACAAACATTTCAGCGCTTCCTCGACGAGGTCGTCCGCGGCCTTGACTTCTGCTTCGTTTACCTTGACGACATACTGGTATTTTCTCGCGACGCCGAAGAGCACCACAGGCACCTTCGTCTGCTGTTCCTACGCCTCGATGACCATGGTCTACTCGTCAATACCCAGAAAAGTACGCTAGGCACTTCCGTCGTCCGCTTCCTCGGCCATGAAGTTTCATCTCAGGGAACTCGGCCCTTGCCCCAGCGCATCTCGGACCTGCAAAATTACCCTCAACCCACCACCGCTAAAGATCTTCGCCGTTTCCTCGGGATGCTGAACTTCTACAGGCGTTTCTTGCCACACGCAGCCGACTACCAGGCTTCCCTCCATGATGCTTTGGCTGGCCTACGAGGAGTGAGTGAGTGAGTGAACAACTTTATTGAACGATCCGGCAAAAAAAAAGAAAAAAAAGAACCTACGAGGAAACCAACCCGTCACGTGGACACCGACGCTAGCGAAAAAGTTCGAAGAATGCAAAGCCGCCCTCTGCACCACCACGCTTCTCACCCATCCCGTGCCAGACACTCCCTTGGTACTCTTCACGGACGCATCTGGCTTCGCCATCGGCGCCGCCCTCATGCAACGCGTGGACAACACCTGGCATCCCTTGGCGTTCTTCTCCATGAAACTCGCAGCTCGGAAAACGACCCCTTCAACCGCCAGTTCCGCTGACGAAACCATGACCACCGCCCCGACAACTTTGCCAGCCTACTACAGAGAACTTCTGGCGATATACGAAGCAGTGCAACACTTTCGCCATATTCTCGAAGCACAGAACTGCACCATCTATACCGACCACAAGCCCCCTTACTTACGCCTTCTCTCAGCGTCGCGACAAACTCCCGCCGGTACAGCCGAACCAACTCTCGTTCATTGCACAGTTCACCACCGACATCCAACATGTCAGCGGGAAAGACAACGTTGTCGCCGACGCGCGTTCACGTGTAGCAGCCATCAGCTCGGTGCAGATAGGCCTGACTGGCTGCCCAGGCGGCGCTGCGAAAACGGTGCTAAAAAGCGCCCCCTACGACAAGTTCTTTGGTTTCGAGTAGTCAGACAGGCGGCCGCATTACGGTCCGTAGCCGCATGCAGCACTAAGCTCAGATGCGCAATGGAGCCGCCGCTGTCGGTTGTGCTGCGCTTTGGATCTCGGCCAGTTTCTGGCGTGGCTGAGTTCTTCAGGCCAAGCAATCTGCGTAAACGCAAGAAGCTCGTCAACGTCAAGTATGTTTACGACGTGCAGGAGATTGAAGGAACCATTTCGGCGCGCTGAAACTCGCAAGTGCAGCGAATCTCATACGACGTTGAACTCGAGTTAAGTTTTACGAGGCATGCTCGCGCGATTAACGACAGTGCATAAATGAAAAGATCGCTGTTAAGAAAGCCGACATGATTTGCATTACACGACGACATTACACGACGAAACGGAATCAAGAAAGGTCCAGTGACGAAGGCTAGCCGTCGGCGGCCCGAATGAGCGCATTCGCGTCGTGTGCCGTTTTCTGCCGCATTCAGTCGCAAACACGCTTTTTCCCCATGCACGGTCGTAATTTTCAACATTTGCTTCTAGGGAATTCGTCAAATTCTGTCAGCGTGCGGTCGCGGTCGAGAAGCGACGGCGCGCAATGTTTACAGCCGGCCGCTGGAAGCAGCCGGCTGTAAGCTGCCGGAAAAATCGTAGGCACGTACGCAGGGTGACTCATGTCATCGTTTTTCTCGTTTCGCACGAAATGCCGGCTGCATATCCTCGTGATCGCCGTCGGCAGCCACGGCGTGCCGTCTGGACTGCACACAGGGAATTATATACATATATAAACGCGTGCACGCGCGTACGAAAAGTAATCGGCACGTTACGTTACAAACCACGTTTTGCTCGCGTACTCACTTCACGCGTCGGACGGCACGTATCCAGCGGTTCCGTCGCTCCACTTCGTACGGCTTTCAGGGGAACCAGTAAAACCGCACCACGGCCACCTGGATCGGGCCCCGATCCAGGTGGCCGTGACCGCACATTAGGATCCTTACCCCCTTGTTCGCGGCAATTAACCACGCAACAATAACGGCGGCGACCGCGCTTGGGGCCGCGCGCTGCTCAGAGCCGTCGCCCAGACCACCCGCTTTCGGCACGATTTGTTGAAGCAGGGATCGCTCGTCAAACATGTCAGACTCTGCAGGCATAGCGGACAAGTTCCTGCGTACGTTTTAAGCACTTTTTGAGCCTTAAAACTAGGCGCAAAATTAAGTAAAATGCTTAAAGCAACTGAGAACTGCGTAACTCGCCGGTCGGCGTCCATTTTTGACTACCCAAGCAACTCCGGCGCACGCCACCAGGCTCCGCCACAGTACTCAAAACTCCAGCGCGTCAGCCCTATAACAGCGGACGTCCTCGCCGAGGCTCAGACTACGGACGCCGAACTGCAGGAACTTCTCAAGGGCAGGTCCTCACTTCAGCTGCAACAAGTCCCCATCCCAGGGTCGACAACCACAATCTGTTGCGACATGTCGACAGGACGAAGCAGGCCCTATGTACCCCTGTCCCATCGCCGTGGTATTTTCAACCAGCTCCACAACCTCAGCCATCCCGGTATACGCGCCTCGACACGCCTCGTGGCTGACCGCTATGTCTGGCCCTCCATGCAGCGGGATTGTCGCACCTGGGCGCGCTCCTTCATTCACTGCCAACGCGCTAAAGTCACCAGGCACGTCACGTCACCACTCGGAACATTCCCTCAGCCCTCTGGTCGGTTTGAGCACGTCCACCTCGACATCATAGGACCCTTTCCCCCGGCTGGCCCCTACCGCTACTGCCTCACCGCCATCGATCGGTACACTCGATGGCCCGAGGCATGGCCCCTCGAGGGAATCACCGCGGAAGACGTCGCCTCGACCTTCTTCACCGGCTGGATTGTTCGTTTCGGCGCCCCCCACCGCGTAACCACCGACCAAAGACGACAGTTCGAGTCGCACCTTTTCAGGCTCCTCGGGCTGACCGTCGGTTTCGAACGCTTGAGGACCACCAGTTACCACCCCTGCGCCAACGGAATGATCGAGCATTTCCACCGACACTTCAAAGCAGCCATTATGTGCCACCCGGACTCAACCTGGCTCGAGGCCATCCCAGCCGTCATCCTCGGTCTTCGCGCCACCTTCAAGCCGGACATCCACGCTACACCAGCAGAGCTCGTCTACGGGGAACCACTCCGTCTCCCAGGTGAATTTCTCGCTGCACAGCCATCCAGCACTACGACGTCAGATCCCCCTGACTTCGTCGCCCGGCTCCGACGCACCATCTCCGCCTTACGCCCGTCACCTGCAGCCCACCACTGCAAGCCTACACATTTCGTCTTCCAGGAGCTAGCATCGTGCACGCACGCTTTCCTCCGCGACGACGCCGTCCGCAGGCCTTTCCAGCCACCCTACACCGGACCCTACCTGGTCGTCCATCGCGACAACAAAAATTTCACTCTGCGCCAGAACGGGAACGACGTCCGCGTCTCGATTGACCGGCTCAAGCCCGCATACATCGCTGCGAACGAACCGGGCAGCGTCACTCCATCTACAGGCATACATCCACAGACGCCGACGTCGCAGCCCGCTCCGGTCACAACACGCTCTGGACGTCTGGTACGCCTCCCAGATTTCTACAAACCCTGAGGGCTCTGTTCTCCGCGGGGGGGGGGGGGGGGGGGGGTGATGTGGCAACACATTGCGCACAAACCGGCGCAGCCTCCGCCTCGTCACTATCTAGCCCGGCGTGACACGGCTTCATGCTACACCACGCCTCCGATAAGGGACAGCGCCACCGCAGCGTCACCGGAGGCTTACGTCACCGACGGTGGCTTTAAAACCAAGCTGCCAAGCTCGGAAGTGATCATTTTTTCACTACCCGACTGAGCGCAGCGTCGGTATGCTCGCCCCGCTGCTGCTACGCCGTTTATAAACAGTTAAGTTTTATGTTGGGATGCGTCTTTCCATCGAGACGGCATCCCACAAAACAGTGAAAATGGTGGGAAGGGAGAAGGGGACGTAAATTTGAAGTCTCCTGAAGAACGAAGGGGGCGCTGGCACGGGTAGGGGCGCTTGGTCGGAATTTTGCGGTAGTCATGATAATGTCACCCATATAATCCCTTCAGTGCAATTCTTAGCGTTTACTATTAGCACGTCAATAAAAGAATATGTTGTACTGAAACCGGGCTTCATTTT
Organism: Rhipicephalus sanguineus; assembly: GCF_013339695.2. NCBI lineage: Eukaryota > Metazoa > Arthropoda > Arachnida > Ixodida > Ixodidae > Rhipicephalus > Rhipicephalus sanguineus. The sequence goes on along the minus strand of NC_051183.1, from coordinate 125,196,654 downwards.
ATTTCGCCCTGGTGCATGATGACAAATTATCATGGCATGATACTACGTTGAGGTTTGATCTGTTTGAATGCGCCTCACAGGTATTTTAGATGCGAAGCAGCTTTTGCGCTGAGCTTTGTCCGTAGTTCCATTGGCGACCGCGCGCTTTCTAAAACCTACCATAGCTATCTGTAACATATTGAGCGCGCGCTCGCGCCAAGAAGTCTTCTTTGTCTTGTTCTTCGACCGCCTTGATGATACCTGCAGAGCGCGCGCTCGCGCCAAGAAGTCTTCGTCTTTTTCTTCGACCGCCTTGATGATGACACGTGCAGAGCACTTTAGGGGCCCGGGCTGCCTATGCTGTCCTAGCTTGGAGTAATGCAGACAATACCACGTGTGCTGGCACGCGCCAGCGCGTTCGGGCCTGTGTAAGAGGCTGGGTAAGGCCCTGTGGCCTCTCCTCCTTACACTCTCTCAGCAATCATGTGATGGCGTCGGCGAACGAGATTCTGCAGACGCGCGATGAACCAACGCTTTGTACCCTAGTCAGAACGCGCTAGCGCGTTCGGGCCGGTCTAAGGGGCTGGGTAAGATGCTGTGGCCTCTCCCCCTTACACGTTCTCAGCAATCACATGATGGCGTCGGGGAACGAGATTCTGCAGACGGGCGACGAACCCGCGTGGCGTGCTCCAAGAAGAGTTCGGGACGAGTAACAGCAACAGCAACTATAGTGAATTGATGGTGTGCTCCACATGCAAGGACGCGTTAACATCAGGCAAGGTGCCCGTGATGAACGGAACTTCAAGACGACCAATGCACTCCTTCGCATCCCCACATGGTTCCCTTTAGTGGGAGATGGTGAATTTTTAACACGAAAGTGTTTTATGCCGGGGTCCACCAAGACTTCAGTGACGTATTTCCGTGACGGAAATGACGTCGAAAAAATATACACAATCAGATGGCAAAGAAAGAAAGGTACCATCAACGGCCATCGAACCGACGACCGCTCGGTCCGCAACAACAGATGCCGGGCACGCTATCCACTGCGCCACGGTCACCAACTCAGGAGGCTTTACGAACGCGCCTTTTATATCTACCACTCTCCCGGTCGGCTGGGTGGTGTTGACCTCTGGGAGTGGTAAGGTAAAGTAATTCGTCATTGCTATGGCCTCCGCGACTAGTACCTGCAACGCGTTACACGTCCGTCCCATTCGGCGCGTTTTCAATAGAAGTTGAATGTTGTCAATGCCTTAACACACCGCGAGGTGGCTAGCTTGGGGCAAGCGTCGTAAAAGCGTCGGCCTCCCTCAGCATCACGCTAATGCAAACCAAAAAAATCACAGCATATCCACGGGGTGAATGATGATGAGTGGGGCGAAGCTACGGAGGGAATCATCTGTAAACCGTGAAACTCTTCCGTGAAATGCGCCCAGTATATAATATAAAGAGTGTGAAACATCGTGTATATATTAAACATCAAACATTTATTGTACTGTTGGTTTACGTGGTCCCTTCATTATCACTTGTGATCGGTGAAATGCAAGGAAGAAGTCCGCTCCCGAGCGAAAGAGCGCCAAGAGCGACCGCATTCCCCGCTCGCCCTGTGCGAATTAAAGGCAAGGCTAGAGGGAAGACAGGACGCGCATTCCACGACGCGAGGTCGGTAGCATGCCCAACGAAAGCCAACGGAACGCGATCGTGCAAGTGCTCCGGCTTCGCATCGCCTCATGGTTCCATTTAGCGTCCCAAAACCAAACATATTGCTCAAGGTGTGCCTTGCGTTTTTCGTAGAAATAATTTCTTTATCATGTACATTAAGACGAAAAGTTGAAAGCTCACTAGAGTGTATCGCCCGCAAAGTATGTCTTTTAGTGTGATTTAACTCTCGTACGGCAGGGTCCTCGCGCCGTTGCCGGTCCACGTCGCCCGTTGACGATCGGGCGAGGTGGCTACATACAGCTACTACTACTACACTTTAAGAAAAACATCTGGCGTTCTTTCGTTCTGCTTTTACAAAACATCTGGCGTCTTTCGTTGGTTTATTTCATCAATCAACGGCGTTTTGAACAAAATTTTTATTGTTTAATCACGCACAGGAGAAATCTCACCAGGCACTACCTTGGAGGTAAACAATGGCTGCTAATGGCAATGAGAGACAGAAGAAGTCGGCTTTTAGCTAACACTTACACTTCTACTTCTACTAACGTTTCCTACTGGAACATGCCAATGGCTGCTAATGGGGAATGAGAGACAGAAGAATTCGGCTTTTAGTTAACGCGCACGCTGCGAATTTTTTATTGTTCAACAACGCACAGGAGAAATCTCCCACCGGCACCACCTTGGAGGTCAAAGCGTAAGACTTGTTACTCACTACTACGACCACGACGACTACGAGGGACGAACGGGTGCCGCCTTAAGGAGCTTCGCCCCTAAAATAGCTCTGCGACGCGCGCCTGCCTCACCTGGCTGTAACACCGCGTTGCTCACGCGCTCGCCCCGAGAAAAATCGCGGCCGGGCTACCGGGGCGGCACGACGCACTTTGCGTTTCCCTCTAGTCCGGCCGCGGTGTTCAATCACATTTTAACATGCCGCGGTATGGTGACCAAGTTCTGCATCCAATATGAGACACTCTTCTGGCTATCACACCTCGTTCTCTGATTACGCTTTCAGCGTTAACTACTACAGCTACCACATTGGTTTGTTTTATCATTTAACATGGACGTTAGTCGTCGGAATGGAGCTGTACCACCAATCATCAAAGTGGGTTCATCCACGTTAAACGGTGCTATAGCTGCCAGACATCAATATACATTGTGCAAACTCTCTTGTATCAATGTACAGTAAGCATTCAGTTACTTCTGTAAGGGTACGCTTTACTTTCGTGTTATTCCGATTCATATGACGGAGGAATCAACCGTGTTTTTTGACGTCTTTGTTCATTTCAATGTGTAAAGGGACGTCTTCCAGAAAGGCGTCCACTCACAGTGACACGACAAAATTATGTGCTTGATTTAAGACAAGTACCGACACAAGACAGCGATCGTAGCACGCAAGTGCTGCTTTCGGGATAGTTCTTTTGCTTGAAAGTAGATCCCGCATCTACATTTCAAACTAAAAGCGACGTTCCCTCGCACGCAGCATGGATAATTCGTCAGTGCACCTGCTTAAAGATTACGGCAGCAATGCACCGGTGAACTTGCGGCCTTAACTACTTGCAGAGCTGTTGTAAACATGCGTGACGCTTCAAAAACGCCCTTTTCAGCAACGATGCCACCAGCTCCACTCCCACGCCGAAGCACAGAAAGAATTTGCTTCTTTTTTCCTTTAGTAAAGAAAATCTGGGACAATACAACCGTGCCCAGAAGTGTTCCCCCTCTGCACTCCTCTGCAGAACTTTTTGCAGAGGATTGCATGGGCGAGGGGGGGGGGTGCGACGGGGAGGCGTTCGACAGCGACCACCGCACCGTTTCTATCAAACCGCCTGCATAGAATATGTATTCTGAATTCCAGGAGGAGGGGTCAGTGTCCTCCCTCTTGTCTCCTCTCGCTCCTATAGTATCAAGTGAGCTGAGCCGTACAGAGCCGCTTCGCCTATCTCTAATATGTCTAAAGAACTCAACGATATGGAGGAAAGGAGATTGTCCATGGAGCCGAAGCCTTGAAGCAACATCTAGCTTAAGTGATCACTAAGGGCCTCCGTGCTTGATCTGGTTTCGCCGCAATGTTTGGCTGCCTATGCAAGTAGCTTTACTCGTAACTTGTAGAACAGAAAGTACTGCAAAGAAGGACATAAAATTTCCATATTATCTTTTAGCTGAACGTCTGCAATACCAAAAAAATTCCTGAAAAGGTGCCGTTGAAATGTCCGCTCCGAATTCCGCACCATGAAAGAGAGATCCAATAAGAAGCACTAATAACCACTGCGATGAATGAATAAATACAATAACGAATGAAAGAACTAATGAGCGAATGAATGAAGGACTGAATAATAAGAAGCAATAATATCCACAGCGATGAATGAATGAATGAATGAATGAATACAATGAATAAATAAAGAAGTAATGAATGAAGGACTGCATTGTACTGGAACTGGAGCAGCATCGAATTATATAGATGACGACTATGTCTTGGAAAAACCTTAATAAAAAGATCATGATTCGTAAGTGGCTCATACTTAAAACAGATGAAACGGCGAGATTAGAAGACGGGCAGCAAAAGAACGAAGACGACCACAGGACAAGCGCTGACTGCCAATGGAATAACTAGAAAACAAGCCTTTTATACAGTCTCAGAGGAAACACGCGCTCATCATAATCGCTATTCGCAGTCACAATCCTCTCAAGAAGTTTATTTCTCTCCTATATTTGAACAGAGGGCGAGCTGACACAACTGTGACCTTCGTAACGAATCCAAAAGCCATCTAGAATTTTATTTTTCGTTTGTATATTTTTTTTTCCTAAAAACTCGGTTCTCTCGAACTGGGAATTGGCTGCCAGATCCATTTCTTCCGTTACTGCAACGTTGGAGAGTTCGAACATTAGAAAATTGTCCGGTGTGACGTATACATACTTTCCCGCAGCTTATATAGTAATCTGAGACACCACATTACCCGTGCATTCAGCGAAACGGCTTTTGCGATCAGTTTTGCACGCGGGAGCCATGAATTATCTTATCTTGCATGCGCATATCGAGGACAGCATGCAAGGGTTATTAAAAAAATTTCACCATCTCCCGCTAAAGGGGACCATGAGGCGACGCGAAGACGGAGCACTTGCACGATCGCGTTCCGTTGGCGTTCGTTGGGCATGCTACCGACCTCGCGTCGTGGAACGCGAAGAGCAACACTACGCGCGTCGTGTCTTCCCTCTAGACTTGCCGTTAATTCTCACAGGGCGTGCGGGGAACGCGGTCGACAGGCGCGCGAGAGGGGAGCAGTGTAGGAGAGGAGAGAGAGGGGAGGGGACGCGCATGCGCTGGCACTCATCGCAGCGCTGCGCAGGAGAGAATTTCGGCATTTCTAGCCCGCATTGTAGAGGAACAAACCGACACAGGGCGAGCGGGGAACGCGGTCGACAGCCGCGCGAGAGGGGGGCAGCGTAGGATAGGAGAGAGAGAGGGGGAGGGTACGAGCATGCGCTGGCGCTCATCGCGGCGCTGCGCAGGAGAGAATTTCGGCATGTAGAGCCGGCATTTCAGAGGGGTCAACCGAAGCAAGCGCTGGACTGAACGCGCGCAGCGCTCTACCACTTGAAGGAGAGGAGACTAGATGAGGAGAGTAGCGCATGCGCCGTGAGAGCAGAAGCGAGAACGCAAGAGAAGCGTAAGCAGGTACTGGTAGAGAATTGGAGAGAGTAACGCGCAGCTGTTGGAGAGAGGGAAGGAGGAGAGTTGCGCATGCGTAGCGTGAGTGCGGACTACCAGGCCACGGGACATACCCCCGAGCAAGAGATGCCTTCGCATCTAAAATAAGTTAATAAATATTCAGAAGAAGAGAAAAAAAGTCGTGCCGGCGTTCTCATTGCTTTGTTACCTCATGCTGCTCGGCTCTACCATTTGAGGACTTTAGTAATCCGGAACACGTCCCGACATTCTGAGGACATGCTGGGCGTTTTGAAAATCTGGATGCCCAAAGCCAGACACTCCGCTCCCCTATATCTGGCATGCCTCAAAACTATGGGAAGAGCAATCCTGTCGAGGTACAACATGCAGTCGTCTGCTCATTTGACGAGAGCTTCCGGTATTCAATGGAGCTCACGATCATGGCGTAAGGGTTTTATGAGAGGGTAAGTTTGATTAACAAACGGAATGACGCCGATAAGCTCACTTACGTGAACTTCTACCTTTCTAGAGACGCCAGTCCGGTTTATAAATTGTGAATCTGACTGTTTCACTCACGTGGATGGCATTCAGAGCTAAACATTAAGACATATTCGGTCGCCCAGCCATGCGCAAGCTTCGCGCAGAGCAGCAGCTTCGCAGTCGCATTAAACAAAAGGGCCAAAAATTCACCAGCTACATTGAAGATGTCGTTGACATTTGCCACCGCATCAATTCGTCCATGAATGAAGATGAAAGAAGATAAGAACGTCATGAAAGCAATTGAACTCGCCACCTTGCAAATGTACTTAGCAAAGAACCCTCAGACGGTTAACGATATCGTTCTTTCCCAGAGCTAGCAAGCGCTGCCATAACAACGCGCCGAGCCTTCGTACAAGATAGAGAGTTATAGAGAGGCTCTTTATTGCAGAAACAGATATTTTTGCCGGCGTATCCACACCGCTGGCATGCTCCCCTGTATAGGAATGGCGTTTGTCTGTACTCTTTTTGTCATCATTTTCTTCACTCACTTCTGTAATCTTTTATACCATTCGTACTAGGTAGGCTGATCTCGGCCTCATAGCTGTAGCTGTAGCTTATAATTATAGCTGCGACGAAACAATCAGCCATCTTCTCTGTGAAAGTCTCCGCTTGAATGCGCCCAGAAAAGAACTTTCAAAAGCGGTAGGTGAACCTGAATATCATTCATTGTCGGAGGAACGGATCTTGGGACACTGGCCGAGACAATCTGCAGCACACAGGCCTCTGAGAGCGCTGTTGCGTTCCTTGCGGACAACTGGTCATAGAGACATCTATCTATCTATCTATCTATCTATCTATCTATCTATCTATCTATCTATCTATCTATCTATCTATCTATCTATCTATCTATCTATCTATCTATCTATCTATCTATCTATCTATCTATCTATCTATCTATCTATCTATCTATCTATCTATCTATACGGGTGCTCTCGTGATCGCCTGATCACTTGGTATAGACCAAAATTGGCATGGGAGGGTTGCAGGATTTGCCTAATATGACTGTCTGGTCACGACACGAATAACGTGAAATCTTGTCGCGTAAATTGTCGAACCTATTCCTGTCGCGTAAGTCGTCCAACATATTCAAACGTTGCCCGACCCCGGATAAATACGCTAACGAAAGTTACGCATGATATTCACATCATCGCGCCGCAAAGTGCACTGTTTTGACAATAATGACGTATGTGCTCTAACGTGAGTAGTCACGTTACGTCACAAAATAAGTTACCCTTTAGACGCCAAAAAAACGGCAGGAAGGGGAAGATGGAAGCTTGTGAGGAAAAAAAGAAAACCAGTAAACATGGGGTCGGTGCTCGAGCCGACGTTTCGACCATCCATTTGCTTGGGCTTGAAGACAAGAACACTTGGCGATACGTAGGCTCGAGCACCCACCCCCTGTTTACTAATTTTTTCGCCTTTCACCGCCAGTGTTGTCGACGTGCCTGGTAAGCCCACGATGTGCACACAACTACTACACTTACAAAAACGCGTCGGTTGACCTCGTAACGCTTGGCTCAATGTGTTATGTTACGAGGTTTGTGTGGCATTCCTTGGGAAGAACCACACCGCTCGCCTGCTGGGTACAAAATGCTTTTATTTCCAAAACGGCGCCCGTTCGCGAAGGCGCGGTCCGTGCGCTGCGTCCTTCGTGAAGGGCAAAACGTAACCTAATATGCCTTGTCGCTCTGGCCGCGCGGCTGAGTGACCAAAAGCCCGTGCTTGCGAGTCCCGGAGCGGTGGCACGCCTATTTGCCGGGAGCGGCAGTGCGTCACCTGTAGAACATCACATCCCTCCCCTCTTAGATGAAGTCACCGTAGCGGTGGGGGGGGGGGGGGGCTGGCGATGGCGTTGCGGACGTGATGCTCTTGTCGTGTCCGGCTGCGTCGCTGGTTGTTGTGGCCCTGGCTCTTCTGTTAGGCTGAACCCTGATGACACAAGGGAATCTGCTGGTGGATCCAGCATGTACGGGGCCGGCACGGTAGCTTGCCGAGTTGTTGCGAGTTGCTCTCCGTGCTCGCTTCCTATGCGGCCTTCCGCCTGACTATAGAATAACAGAGAGCTGAGCTAGTTGGTAAGTATTCATTCTAAAAAGACAGGGCGTGCAAACAAGGACACAAGAAAGAAGTCAGTCCTGACTTCTTTCTTGTGTCCTTGTTTGCACGCCCTGTCTTTTCAGAACGAATCCGCCTGACTCTTGTCGACACCGGATTTTATGTGGTCTAGGTGCCTTCGAAACGTTCCCGTTTCACATTTACTCATCCAAGACCTGTGTCCGAGCCTCTCCGTCACCGTTGCCTCCATCCATGCAGGGTTGCCGATGAAATTCCGGATGAATACTGACTGCCCCACAGAAATTTCCCTCGAGGAGTTGTACCCCCTGGTGTTCGAGGGTGTTTCCTCAGGCGGCTGGGGTTTTGGAGAGGTTAAATCCCAGATATCATATCATCAGGCGGCCGGGGCTGGAGTTTTGTGAGCGTGGTGACCATGTCGCGCCCGAACATTAATGCAGCTGGTGTTTTGCCCGTTGCTGTTGATACGGTGCTGTGCTGCTTAAGTAGGAACCGCGCCAGCCTGCATGCAAATGTTCCTGTTTGGTTCTTGGCTAACGCCTGTTTTGTTTCGGACACCATCCTATCTGCCCGGCCATTAGTGGCGGGATGGTAGGGGGCACTTGTGACATGTGCAACCCCATTCTTCTTTAGCAACTCCTCCGATTCGGAGTAAACAAAAGACGGGCCATTGTCCGTCACCAGCTTTTTGGGGAGCCCAAACGTTGCCAAACGGTTTCGCATTTCCTAGATCAATGTGGTAGTCTGGATGTTGCGCATGCAGCGCACTTCTAGCCACTTGGTGTACGCATAGACCACCTTTATCAACATACTCCCCACCACAGGGCCAGCAAAGTCCGCATGAATGGTGTGCCAAGGTGTCGTTGAGCGCTCCCACTGAGGCATAGGTACCTTGCCTGGTGCCTTTTGGTGCTGGCGACATATTACAGTTTCTTGCCACCTCTTTAATATCGCTGTCAACACCTGGCCACCAAAAGTAACTTCTAGCGCAGGCTTTCATGGCGACAATCCCTCTGTGGCTTTCGTGGGCCAGGCCCAACACGCACTTTCTCGCTTTCGCAGGGATGGCCACCATGCAGCCACTAATAAGGCAGCCCTCCTGAATAGAGAGTTCGGCCTCGAGCTTTCTGTACGGTGCAAACTCCTCATTGGCAAGCTTGCGCGGTTCGCCGCTTCCGACAGCTGCTTTCACTCGAGACAACAATGGGTCTTGTCGGGTCATTTCAGCAAGTTGGCTTTGTGCTAGTTCACAGCTTGGCGTGGAAACCAACATGAACACGTCTCCTGGCGGATAAGGCTCATCGGCCTGTGCTGGCAGCGGGAGTCTGCTAAGAGCGCCTGCGTTTTAGTGTCCTGGTGTTTTGGTGGCCTGGTCTGTACACCAAATTGTAATCATAGGGGCTAGCTCTAGACACCAGCGAGTCATTCTAGGCGATAGTACCGACGGCACTTGTTTCTTTTCGCCCATGATACCAATCAATGGTTGATGGTCTGTTATTACGGTTACGTGCCGACCAGCGATGTATTTGTGAAAATGGCTGACACCATATACTATCGCCAATCCTTCTTTGTCAAGCTGGAAATAGTTTTTTCTGCGCTTCCCAATGTTCGCGAAGCGAATGCTATGGGTGCCTGTCGGCCAAGAGCGTCTTCCTGAGCCAGCGCCGCCCCGATACCGTATGGTGACGCGTCTACGGACAAAAGAAGAGGCTTTATTTCATCGTAATGGGCCAGTACTGTGCAAGTGCGGACCATATGTTTGAGTTCCTCGAAGGCGGTTTCGTGCTCCGCTTTCTAGTTCCAGTGCGCATTTTTCTGTAACAGTTTGTACAGCTTGGCTGCGACATTTGCCCTGTTCCTTAAAAAGCGGTCGTAAAAGAATATCAGCCCAAGGAAAGCTCGGAGAGATGTTCTGTCAGTTGGGTTTGGTGCCCGAAGTATGGCCTCAATCTTGGTGGCGTTCACCCTTTTCGCGTCGATTCGGTGTCCCAGAAATTCAACTGACGTGATGCGAAAGTGGCACTTATCCTTCCTGAGGCGTAGGCCTCTCCCGCTTAGCCTTGATAAAACCTGTTCAAGACGATGCGCGTGCTCACAAGCACCTTTCCCGCTGATATGTCATCAAGGTAGACACTCACCCCGGGAATTCCTGCCAGTGTTACCTCCATCATACGCTGGAAGATGGCAGGTGCGGCGGATATTACAAACGGCAGCCGATACACTTTAAACAGTCCCTTGGTCGTGTTCACTCTGAGGAGCGCTGCTGTTTCGTCCTCGACTTCCAGCTGTTGGTAGGCTCGGTACAAATCCAACGTCGAGAAAGGGTTCCGCCACGCAAATTTGCGAACACCTTCGCTGTAGTTGGAGGCGGGTAGGAGGCCTTCTTCACCGCTGCGTTGACAGTGCTCCTGTAGTCACCAAACACACGCAATTTTCCATCATTTTTCCGAACGAGGACCAGCGATGTCGCCCAGTTGGAATGCTGTACCGGTGAGAGGATGCCCTGATGTTGCAGGCGATCAAGTTCATCTTCCATAGGCCCTTGCACGGCAAGAGGTACAGGACGAGCCTTACAAAACTTGGGGCTTGCGTCTTTTTCCAATTCCAGGTGAATCAAGGGGCCTGTGTAACCGTCAATGTCCTCTCTGAACACGACTGGGTGTCGTGAGATGACTTCGTTGATTTCATCTGTTGGATGTTCCACCTGGTTGATTCCGTGGTCCTTGATATGGAGAGGCGCGAACCAGTCTCGTGCCAAGAGGTTTCATCCAGCTCCTTTCATCACCAGCAACGGTAGCACGCAATCGTCTGACTTAAACTTCACCCGGACATGTGCGGTTCCCAGAACACGCAGTTCTGCCGACCAAGTGCGCACCCGCCGAGAGGAGGTTACGTTGCGGAGGCTTCGTGTTGGGGTTGCACTTACCCCATCCGTGACCACCCTTTGGGCGCAAAAGTACCGCGGCCCGTATGGTGCATCGTGCCCATTTTGCGACGCTCCAATCAGCGACGTAACTGTCACACACCTATTGTGGACATGCACGGGTCTACAATTAAGCCGTCGTCGTCACCTACGTGCAACAGGCCTCAGGCCTGGCCGACCACCCGACCTTGACCGCTGGATTAGTGGACCTCACCACCGCTCGTTAAAGGACTTCATACACGAAGCAAATTTATATGTGTATTTCTGAATAAATATTATGCCTAAGGGCAGACTTTCGAAAAAAAAAAGTCGAGTGGCTCCCTTGTAAGTTGGGGGCGTTCCTAGGCGGCGCTTTGTGGTAGGTCTCCTCGGTTATCAGGGAGCGTGCGGCACCCGAGTCAACATAAAATTGCGGGGATTTCCTCTCTACTTCTATGTCTACCAGGAACTTGGGGTCGTGTGTGCGCCCATTTGCTGCATGCAGCTCGTAACTGGAATCACTGCTGCAGCTTCATGATACGGTATTGGGTTGACACTGCGCGTATGTTGCTTGGTGTTTGCACGTGCTTCCTTTCCTTTCTTCTGGCGTGCAATGCACACATCTCCGATATGGCCCTCTTTGGAGGAAAAACGGCACTCTGCTGTTTTGAATTTGCGCGTCGAAGGGTCGTGCCAGCCGTCACATCGGTAGCAACGGCGTCGGGAAGGCGGTTTTTTTGTCTTCTTGCTTGTTGGGAGCAGCCTTGTTGATCTCCCCGTAGTTCGTTGCTTGTTTGACACCCCGCTGCTGCATTGACGCACTCTCCGTTGATAGGGCTATGTCCAAAGCGCGTTGCAAGGTCAGCTCCTTTTCTGCAAAGAGGCGCTGTTGGAGACGTTCGTCGCGGATGCCGCAAACGAACCTGTCTCGAAGCATTACGTCTTGTGGCAGCACTGTTGGGTTCCGTTGTGAAACGGGCTCTTGACTTCCCCCCGACGATGTCGATGTTTTAGGCGTAGCCGCTACACACCAAAGTTGAATTCCACTGTCAAACTCCTGAGGGCTGCGACATAGCTGATGATCGATTCGCCGGGGGTTTCGGTCTCGCCGCTGGAACACGTACCGGCCGTAAAACTCCGATGGTCTTGGATCGAAATGCCGTTGGAGAAGTATGACCAGCTCGCTGAAGCTGACCTCTACAGGGGTTTTCGGCGCGACCAGCGCACACGAAGTCTCGAAGGTGTCCGCGCCGCATAGCGTGAGGAGGAGGGCCCGTTTGTTCTCTTCGGTGCTGATGTCGTTCGCCACAAAGTAGAAGTTGACGTGCTGGATCCATGAGACCCAGGACTTTTCCGAGAAGGGCTCGATAGCGCCGTACATTCCTCCTGTAGCCATCGCACGTAACCTCAAAGCTGCGCTTGCTTCACAACTCCTGCCTCGTCGCCAGTGCTAAGTTGCGGGGTTTGAGTGGCACTCCTTGGGAAGAACCACACCGCTCGGCTGCTGGGTACGAAGTGCTTCTATTTCGAAAACGGCGCCTGTTTGCGAAGGCGCAGTTCGTGCGCTGGGTCCTTAGTGAAGGGAAAAACGTAACCTAATATGCCTTGTCGCTCTGGACGCGCGGCTCAGTGACCCCAAACCGGTGCTTGCGAGTCTCGGAGTGGCGGGACGTCTATTTGCCGTAGAACATCACACAAAGCCCAAAAATACAGCATAGAACTACTCGCTGAATGCTTCGCTTGAATCCGATTCCCACTAGGCGTTAAGCCTGTTATACCTCGGTGGCACGGGCGGAGGCACTTTCTTTTATGTTCTTTTCTTACAGCCTCACCATAACTTTTGTCCCACTAGGCGTGGGATCTGCCGATATTTTTTGTAAAATCTTTTTACTATTATCTTTCATCTCCCTTACCCCTTTCCTCGGCACAGGGTAGCCAGCAGTTCTGAGAACTATCTTCCCTTCCCTCCGCTTGGCTTTCACGGACCGTTTCCGCGCGGCTCCTTCTAATTTTTTGTCCCTCGACCAAAGCAATTTGTTCGAGAAGCAGTCAAGCCAGCTTTCTCATCTGCCATCCGCCTAAGCGTCTGAGTCGCCATTGTCTGCCTAACTCCGTCTTGTCATCCACGAACAAGTCGTAGCGTCGTACCGCTGACTCAAGTGGAAATGTTAATGTCGATTAACCATGAATCGAATATTGTCCCACATTATTACAATATTAATTATCATCGATGTTTACCTTTGGTTTATTTGACCGAACTGATTGAAAGTGTTCGATTAATCTGTGGAGAAGTGACGTGACAGCGTACTGTCATTACTGGCTTTTTGGACGTAGAAGAGATTAAAAGCGCCAACATGGCAGGAAGAAAAGAAAACATGACGACGGACTCTGTGAACCTGACCATACATGAACAAAACAAAGAACAGACACATGAACAAACACTAGGTGAGGTTTCAATCTGGTGAACGACGTCAGGAAATCCGTTACCTAGCTTCACGTACCCAAATGAAATCTCACCTAATCAATGCTTATGCTCGTTATATATTTACTTCTCGTACGTACACATTCTTGGTTTCTTCTATTTATTTATCCGTGGGTGGTCAGCACCGCCCTCGGGTTTTCTTTCCTACGTCCCGTGTTGTCGCTGCTGCTCCCTTTTTTTGACAAAAGTACCATGGCCGTTTATCGAGTGGCCGCGAAAGTACCAAGTACGCCCCTTTCGCCGACTATTGAGACGAAGCTGAACGGCAGAGGCCAAGCAGCTTGAGCTGGGACATCCACCAAGTACGCACACCCTGAGAGAATTCTGTCCGTGTGCCTCGCGCCTTGTTTGATTGTAGCCTGCCAAGTTTGGCACATAACCACTCTGGAGGATTGGCCAAGAGGACGTATTGTAGCCCTTGGATGATAACTACATTGTTGTTCACCTCCCTATCACTAAAGTAGAACAAAAATTACAAAGATAAAGAGCAATAAAGAGAGAAAAATTAAATTAAAAAAGGAAGGAAATAACTGCTAATGCAATAACGGAAGTCGGACATTTTGAGCCGACCAGACAGCTCAGTTTACCTGACCCGACCAAATTCGACTGTATGTATTAGGTACCTTTGATTGCATCTTATAATTATTTAATGAGTAGAATATATTTCCAGTATTTTTTAAAGTAGACTTATGTTCGAGTACGTTTAGTAGTAGAATGTACTTACACACAGCATCAAAAGCATCTCTGCGGCCATGTCCCGAAACAGAGGCACCGAAATTTAGAACATCATCTGCAGTTAAACCTCTCGTCGAAAACGGAATAACCAGCGCCTCGCGGCGCACTTTTTTCGCGAGGCAGTCGCGGCGCTACAAGTCGCATTAAGGGCAGTGACAAGATGTTACGCCACAATTCAGAAATCGTACAAGAAAGCTCAGAAAGAACCGCGACTTTGATGCTACGGCGAGTGAATGGCAGGTGAGTAAGAGGGACGATCTGTGTAGTGCCGACTGTTTTCTCGAGTCCCAAGTAACGACGTAGTCGTCGTGTCGAGCGATTTCCCTCTCTTCAAACTCACTGCGATTGCATTGCATTGCGCAGTCCACCTTGGCCAGCAAAATATCCGTGACAACATTTTCCATGTACTATGTGCCCTAGTTGTACTATGTACTATGTACTACATTTCCATGTACTATGTGCCCTAGTTCCTTCTACAAATTATTTATATTGATGTGTTTGTTATGGGGCACTTTTTAATCGTTGTACATTTCGGCGGCTGTGCTGCCATAAAATTTTTGCAGAGGAGCGTGACAATGTACGGGGCCGGCACTTGTTTTCTTCAACCGTGCAGCGCATCAACGCCTTGAATAAGGTTTTTGAATAGCAATGTACGGGAGTGTGCAGGGCACCACCTTTTTTTATCTCTTAGTTACTGTATCGAGATGATTAGTCACTGCAGATGCAGAGCTATATATAGGGTGTCCCAGCTGTCACGCAGCACAATTTAAAAAGAGGAACGGCGTTAAGCGAAGCACACCTACTGCATATTGTTCGTAGTAAACTGGACTAGCCACTGCTATTGTTTTCGTTAATGAGGCGTAATTAATTAGTCATTATTATATTTGTAACTCGACAAGTACTCACCTAATTGTCAAAATGCCAATGAGGAGTATCGAGGCATGCTCAAATGGCATCAAACTGCGCTATTTTCAACAACGTACTAAGTACGTGCTCATTTTTTCCAGCTGATAAAGAAAGCCCGCGAAATATGAAAAAGAACACGTGACTATGCACCCACCCGCTAAGGAAACCAGCGCCCTTAAATAAGCTTACTACGAACAACCGCTTTGCCTGCTCTCCGTTGCCAGAGACAGCGTTCCGCATTTTAGCAAGGGCGGGTGCCAACAATATGCGTCGCAGTTTCGCTGGGCTTTATTCCGTTTGATAGGACGCCAGTATCATTATCCATATCTCACAGCCGACTGTTCTCATTGATAACGCGGCAGGAGCGCTGTTCTGATTACGGCCTGACTGTTACACCAAGCGGTGCGTTTCCTCGGCCAGAGAGTATTAGATAGGACGATCCAAATATTTTTTCTTTCTGCATTTTTTTTCTTGGTACTGGCTACCTCATAGTGATCTTGTTTGAGGGCGCTGGTTCCCGATAGTCGGTGACAGCCTAAGAATAAATATAAGCTCCGCCCACGAGGCCGAATTTCTCATATTTTGCATGCCTCCGCGCTACAACCGAAGTAGCTCCTAAACAATGGCAATAATTTTCACGCATATAAACCTTATTTTGCGATACTGCACTAATATTGAAATAAAGAAAGCAAATCTAGACAAAATAAATTGTCAAGACACGGAATTCAGCGTCAGCATAACATTATACGTTTTGTTTAAATCGCACCCCTCGCCGCGTTCTTCTCGGAGTCTATACGAAGAAGTAATGTACATCTCAAAGGTGATGTTTCTCAGCAGTACCTATTATGGTATTAAAACAAAGAAAGCTAGATTTAACATAAAACTTAAAATAAAGGAATCGTTATTTTACGTTTTCACAGAACAAAACAGGCACATTATTAACATTTATTAAGGTCGTTTGTAATTTTTTTGCGAAACTCTCGCCGCCAGTTTTCTTCACTGTCTGCCGTAACTATGGCAACTGTGGCTCAAAGCGAAGTATGGCGAAATGGACTGAGATCGCCTTTGTGAATTTCGACTCTTGTGTTGCCATAAATACCGCATTCGCGTCCCTAGTCGCCGTGCTTGTATCGTGTTTAAGGAAAATGCCAAGGCTTGATTTGGCGTCTTGTTTCAACGAAATAAAAGCGTGTAGCACACATGGCGTTTAACTGTGGCGGCCATTGCATGCGCTGCCGTTACGTACACGCCAAGGAGATGTACGCGGCTAAATTGTCATTGTCTAAAAGCTTTACGTGGGATTGTTTCTCGCTTCGACAACTTGCACTGGTACTGCCATTACTGCCTAAGCCCTAGAACGTTCAAGTTTTTAATTAATTTATTATTTCCTTATTACATACCTGCGTCGCCCCAGTGGGCATTACAGCAGGGGGACCCACTTTTGCTAGAAGAGGGACCCCTATCTTCTATATATGTGTGTGTCTGCGCAAAGGTAGATATATATTTACGTAGATTGTGAAGAGGCTGTCATCGGTTGCCGCAAGACTAACAGGAAAAGGATACACGCTTCTCAAAAGACAGTTTATTTGTCAACGTTTTCATCGGAGACCGATCTTTATCAAGGCAAGATTTACGAGATTTTGATGCACTTCTAAGCATTGTCCTCCGTGCAGGTAGAGCGAGAAAAAAAATAAATAATAAAAAATGTTGAAATAAAAAATCAGTAGCCAAAAGACCAGGCGTATACACTCGGACATAGAAAAAACACGTGCGTCCTCAAAGAAAAAAAAAGGAAATGTCTATATAGATAATCTCGGTGGACACAATCAGTAAGTACATTCCTTTCGTACATTTTCAAGCCCCCCCTCTCCGGATCCCCCCTCCTCATTTGTTCGTGAAGCATAGTGAGGGGGTGAGGCTTCAGAAGAAGGGATAAGCGCTTAAAAAAAGGGTCTATGCACTATAAGCTTCACGAGTTTAATATAAACAAATTATCACTGCGTAATACATACACACAATACACACGAATGCTAAAAAAGGCACGTTAGACAAGAACAAGAATTCCAAATATGATATCGTGAAGTATGATGCAACGCCATTAAAAACAAAAGCTTCTTTTCTTTTTTTTCACTCAATAATTTTAGCGGCGTCACTTCAGTCACAATCACAATCCATGCAATCGACATGTCACAGCGAGTGCATCATTTCACGGTTTGTAGACAACGATTACCTCGCACTGCATTTCTCATTGCAAGGCGTTCGTGCATCGAGCGCGATACTTACGCGACGGGCACTTCAAGCTAGCACATCATTCTGGGCTGATGAAACTGTATTCCATTAAGATGACGCAAGTGCGCCAATAGGCACACATCGCATAATCACACACGCACCAAATGACCACAATTATCTTCTTATAATGCACACGCCACTGCATATTCTCCACACCTGGTTTGTTTACTTTCGCACTGTGTTGCGCTAACGGGCTGTGTTGGTCGCTTTATTTCTGTCACGCTTTGTCCGCACATACGTCACTTATATAGGCGAACAGCACGGCATATATCACAATAGATCACCAAGATTCCCACGTTGCGAGCTCCAAGTAACATACACACGCGCGCACATGTAGCAATTCTAATGCCATGGCTTTTGCGGGCGGTAAATCGTACACATACGCGCACATTCCGACTTACTTTCACCTCACTACACACGAATGAACGCGACGACAATAGCCGATGTGGTGACCCTCAGGTGATATTCTTGATGTATCCGAGCGATGGAGGGAACACACGCCATGTTGCAACTTGACGCTGCCGAAACGACGGAACGCACCAAAACGTTGTGAAACACTTCGAGCTGCTGCCGCTTCGGTGCACTTCAAACGCGACCCACTCACAAGCTTCAACTGCATCGGATGGCGACCGGCGAGGATGATGCTGGGTACGTGCGGTTAACAGTAGGAAATAGCTTCTTCTGGAGGAAACAAACACCGCAGGAAATTCGAATTGACGGATCTCGGTCTCGGTGCAGCGGTACCTCGCCTCTCGTCGCGAACGGCGCCATGTTGCATTTTTCATTGGTTCGTCTTAAACGTTACGTCATGGTAAAGAGCAGCCGTAGTTGGACGCGCATAATACAAATGGAGAGCGGTACAGCTTACTTTTTATTCTTAGCTTGTCACCGACTATAGTCACGCGTCACTTTTCATATTTCGCGGGCTTTCTTGATCAACCGGAAAAATTACAGCATATCCACGGGTGAATGATGAAGAGCTTGGGCGAAGCTCCTGAAGCAATCATGGTTACACCGTGAAATGTTCAGTGGTTTCGCCCAGCAGTAATCAAAGCGATACGCCGCTTTGATTACTGCACACCATCTAGCGTGCAGGGTGCCGCTGCTTTTTTTTCCCTTTTTTTCTTTTTTCTCTTTTTTTGTACACACATTGCACACATCTCTATGGGACAGCGCCATCTAGTATATCGTCACCCAACTGCAGTTTGTATGCATCTCTATGGGACAGCGCCATCTAGAATATCATCAGTCAACTGCAGTTTGTATGTACTTTTATGAGACAGCGCCATCTATTATACTCTTCGGGAGATACTGCCGACTCCCGGTTACGCCTGACATGGGACAAGGTTAGACTAAGAGGAGCTACGCCCCTGAAATAAGTATGTGTGCGTGTATATATACACGCGTGTGTTTATATACACACGAAAAATAAGAAATCCTGGGCCAGTCACATACGTATTGCTATGCGCCTGCGTCGTTTTACAATGATCGATGCTCTCTCGTGAATTTGTCGGCGATAAACCGCTTCTGATGCGGCAGTCTCACGTTCTATCGAGATCACTTGTAATTTCACGTTGGCACATTTCATTTTTGCCTGCATATGAACGCATGACATTGGTTGTTGCCTGTAGCAACCGAAGTGTTGCGTAGCTAAGCGCGTAAATTAAGGTCCAGTTACCGGCATGGAGGGTGCATCACGCAATGCGATAGATAGAAAGAAAGAAAGAAAGAAAGAAAGAAAGAAAGAAAGAAAGAAAGAAAGAAAGAAAGAAAGAAAGAAAGAAAGAAAGAAAGAAAGAAAGAAAGAAAGAAAGAAAGAAAGAAAGCAGGCCGCATTTAGAAGGAGGAGGAGTGCTCGAGTCTTTTGTACATAGATTTAGGGGCACGTTGACGAACACCAGATGGTAGAAAGTTCTGGAGCACACCACTACGGCGTCCCTCTTAATCATATCGTGGCTTGGGGACACAAACCCTAAGAATCATTATGTGTCCTTCTATCTCTTTCTTGTTGTCTCTTTCTCTCTACCTTTCGCTCTCTCTCTCGTCTCGTTTTGTCGCCAATCAGAGTTATCGCATCGCACACCGGACAAATCGGCGCTGTGAAAGAGGGCGCGCCAGCCTCACGTCTTCGAGGAGTGAAGCAGAGCATGCAGACGACGAAGAGAACGCGCCGGCCGCTGATGTTAATAGTTTCTTTGCGATGCGGCGCGGAGTTGGCGCAAGCTAAATCAGCTCCGCTGTTTAAATGCTTTATGGACGAAACAACAACAACAAAAAAACCGCATCGATAGTGAATAGCAGCTAAGCCCGTTACGGTTTAACTGTTCAGCGGATTCGGCTAAATAGATTAAAAATTATTTGGAAAATCTTCGCAGAATCTTCGCTTTGAGCTCTCTAAGTGATGCGTAATCGTAGAGTTTTAGGGTCGGAAGGTTTACGACCGTGGAGTTCAGTGGAATTTCGTTTTCGAGCACCGTTGGCATCGCGACGTCGTTCTTCTTTAGAGCCTTCGTCAGCGTTGTAATAAGCGAGGACCCGTGGTCATAGACGTCGTTACTCCGCAAGGGGTAGCTCCGAATCCCCTTACTTCATTTTCATGTCTCGCGCCTCCCTCCATAAGCCCATGTCCCACTTCTGTATTTTCAACAAGCATCTTGAACGGTTCAACGACAGCCCCACTCCACGATCATCGAAACACGCGCCTCGACCGAAATTTTCGCTAAGCCGGAATTTGCGTAATAGTCTAATGCTCGATGTCGACATTACACGTTATCCTACCGAGGGCTTTTATTTCATCGTCACGAAATATTTCAATAAAACCTTCAAAGAAAATGTTGTTCTTTCAATTTTTTTGTTCGCCGATACAACTTATATATCCAATATATTGATACTGAACGCTAATGGGTGTTTAGCCCAGTGGTTAAGGAACCTTGGAGCGTGGGGGACCGGGGCTCGAACTCTAGCACCGGCACGAAGTTTTGTTTTGTACATTTTTGTTAATGTCTTACGCGGTAGAGAGATAATTGATGTTAACATTACAGCGCAGACACACAAGATGCCGACGAGGAAAAGACACGACACAAGCGCTCAGGAATATGAGCCAACTAGACCCAAATAAAGTTTCATTGCATGGCAGAGGGATAGACGCACGAGTGCTATATTCGTCGATTAAGCACAGAAATCTTCGGGCGCGTTATCTGAAGGTTGCGGGTTCGGTCCCTGCCGGCGGTAAGTTGTCTCTTCGTCCGCTTTACGTTCTTGACATTTAAATCGCAATTACTGCGATACAGCTAAAACAGCACAATGAACGTCACCTATATAGACGTTCCTTGGCTTCATTATGTTCTGGCTTTCATTAAAGTGCGCATATAGAACTTATTCGGCCGCCACTATCAGCAAGACCATTGCCTCGTAGGTGATCGCCGAGCTCACTCCACCTTTGGCGTTGTCCTGAAGTTTGGCGCCATCTAATCAATCGCACATAGAGTAACATACAACGATAAAAGACGAAACTTCCGCAGGTCCCTGCGGCTGATTCGGGTCCGCCGCATGCCTAGCGGGTGTGTGGAATCTTCACAGCCTCAGAGATTGGGAACACAAGAAAGCAAATCTCGAAGGCTATTGTCTAGGGATTAGAAAAATTACACGGCCTCAGAGATCGTTTCCGTGCGAGTGCTCGTCCAGGAGGCTATATGTGGCGTTTTTTTTGTCAGGAAGAGCCAAATGCAGAAACCGAAACTGAAAAATTTCACGGGAGCGTAAAGCGTGCGTAAGTATCTAACTTCTAAAACAGTTGGAATTAAAATGGGCAATTCCTTATTGTAACGTGAAATCAAAAAGGCAGTTTCCAATCAAAAATGAGCCAAATGCTGCATCTGTTTCAATCCAACTGAGCCACATTCATTAAACCAGCGCTGCGTCAACAGTCGTGACCCAAACAGCCAACATGGTGTCATTCAATCCGTTTCATTTGTGTCCTCGTTGTTTTGCTATCGTGTTTACGTTCCACAATTAGTTTTTTTAGGGCGGGTTGGCACTTATTGAAGGACATTATGTTGTAAGGGCAAGACTCGAATATAAAGAGTAAGAGGCCGAATTTACTGCCTCTTTTTGGTCTTAGTGTTTCTTTTCAAGTTTAGCGCTACAGTATCATGTCGTTCTTGCGCTCCAAGGCGGCTTAATTGAAATAAAAGATATATGAAATAAGATATTGGGCACCGATCTATTCCTTGAAGAAGAAGAAGTGATTCCAAACGGCATGGCATAAAACGAGCTCAGAAGAAGAAGAGCTGGAGCACTTTTCAAGGCCTTCGATAGATGCCAAGAACAAGAAAACCATGCCGCCAGTCCAGAATACGGCGCCTTTTGCCACAAACCACCACTCGCTCTTCAAGTCTGGTCATCGCCATTACACGCATGAGACGAAGGACGGCACCAACGAAAGCACAAGAACGATGTTAGTTTTATCTCAAAATATTGCTTTACTCTACATTCGAATCGTTTTACACTTCTTTTACAAGCTAATCCAAGCCCAAATGAAATGTTGCAATCTATAAGAGTCAAATACAAAGTTTACTCCTGAATACCGACTGTAGTGGGCCATATAGATTTTAGCCGCAATATAGATTTGAGGTATTCAGTGGTCAGGACCACACTAGCAAAAAAAGTGTTGGAGCAGGCCCAACCATATTGGCAGTAGCAAAAAGAAAGTGCGCTTTTTTAGTTTCGGTTAAAGTGCATTTGGCTCCTTTGAAAAAAAAAAAACGCCCCATATATAGATTTTTTTCTTAACCAGCTGCTTGCATCGAGCACCTTCGTGTAAGTCGCCCCGCCAGAGCGGCAAGCACTCGGCGCCACCGCGTGTATAAGCAGACATTTGAAACAAAAATCACAATCATTGGAAGAGACGAGAACTTTAATTTTCAAGTCACATATTCTCAGTAAGCACATGAACATTTGTTGACAGCGAAGATGTTTTTAGGCAGGCGTAACTTGTGCTGCCTATCTTGTGTGGCAGTCAGGCACGGCCTGCCAGTCCCGACGTGGGAGCTCCACGCGGCGGCTCGTCCCCCGTATGGGGGCTCCGAGTCGCCCCTCAGGACCACATTAAAGTTCATTGTCTGTCTGTCTGTCTGTCTGTCTGTCTGTCTGTCTGTCTGTCTGTCTGTCTGTCTGTCTGTCTGTCTGTCTGTCCTGTCTGTCCTGTGTGACCTGTCCTGTGTGGCCTATCAGACATGTGCCACAGGAATTGGGTAAATACCACTACTCACCACGGGAACACTAAAAATGAAGAGAAGAGTTAGCCCAACAAAGTGGCATGTGTCACAGATATTTGTGCGACCTATAAAAAAACTATCATCCGCATAAACGAGTATGTGCCACAGAAATGGTGTGAGTCTCACTATTCACCACTGGTCCACTAAAGATGAATAAGCAAACAGCAAGCACAACACGCGGAATAGAGAAAGGCAACGACGGCGGTTACGAGAAGACCCCGAAACAATGGAAGACTTACGCCAACGACGACATGCCCCTAGACCTATGTAAGCTGCGAACGCTTGGTTTCAGGGCAAGTTTCTGTCTCTGAAGTTAGGACATCCGTGTCGTGCCTGTGACTGTCGTCGGTTTCACTCGAACCTCTCTGCGCTGGGAATAAACGTAGAAACGACCTAGCTTCACCTAGCCAAAGCCTAGCAATGACCGAGAAGCAACCTAGAAAGAATCTTCATCGCCTACCTAACGCCTAGAAACACCTAGAAGCAACTAGGTAAGCCTTCAGAATCGTCCAATTTTCGATGTGTCGAGCCTTGTACGGATTAAAGCAAGCTTCGACATTTTTTTTCCCCTCAACGTTTGATGAACGCACGGACAAATAAGATAGGTGCACTGCACCATGCGAGACATATGGCAATACAGGTGCCATACGTTGGCAACGAATTTTAGACAATGAATAAACAAATAGTCAACATTATGACTAAAAACAGTAACTGTAACCTGCAGAAGACAGCATTAAAGTAAAGCTGCAGAAGACAGCATTAAAATTAGCATTAAATAGGAAAACAACGCTCGGCTTTTGAAGCCCATAGCCTTTTTCATTAAGGAGTCGTTTCGGGCTGCACAGCAAACAAGAAATTACTCCTTAATGAAAAAGGCTATCGGCTTCAAAAGCTGAGCGTTGTTTTCCTATTTAATGCTAATTTTAACGCTGTCTTCTGCAGCTTTACTTTAATGCTGTCTTCTGCATGTTACAGTTACTGTTTTTAGTCATAATGCTGACTGTTTATTCATTGTCTAAAATTGGTTGTCAACGTATGGCACCTGTATTGCCGTATGAAACTGAAAAACGCGCACTTTTTTTGCTACTGCCAATATGGTTGAGCCTGCTCCAACACTTTGTTTGCTAGTGTGGTCCTGACCACCGAATACCTCAAATCTATATTGCGGCTAAAATCTATATGGCCCACTACCGTCGGTATTCAGGAGTAAACTTTGTATTTGACTCTTATAGATTGGAACATTTCATTTGGGCTTGGATTAGCTTGTAGAAGAAGTGTAAAACGATTCGAATGTACAGTAAAGCAATATTTTGAGATAAAACTAACATCATTCTTGTGCTTTTGTTGGTGCCGTACTTCGTCGCATGCGCATAATGGCGATGACCAGACCTGAAGAGCGAGTGGTGGTTTGTGGCAAAAGGCGCCGTATTCTGGACTGGACCCATAGCCTTTTTCATTAAGGAGTCGTTTCGGGCTGCACAGCAAACAAGAAATGAAGGCCGCTCGCCACAACTGTCAGCCATGCACGCACAGATACACATATGATGCAAGTATGATGCACGACGCAGCGCAGCTGTAGGTGCAGTAGTACGTACTTGACTCCGGATGGCATGACCGAAAAAAAGAAAATTGTTGGCTATCTCTTCTATCCTGCCTTCGCAAAATTTTTTTCCGACGCGTTTCACATCGCCCTTTCGAGAAAAACAGTGACGTGCAGTGGGCATGGCTAAACAGCATATCCACGGAGTGAATGATGATCAGTGGGCGAAGCTGCGGAGGTTCATCGGTAAACCGTGAATCTTCCGTGAATTCTGCCCAGTACATCATCACCGACGTGAGATCGGGCGCGTTTATACTAAAGGTTCGATGAGTTATGACGACTTGCAGCTCACTTTAATTTTACATGTACGCTGTGAATTTTCATTGTTTAGAAAACCATTGCTTTAGAAAACACCTTGCGTCTTTCGTTAAGCAGCTGGCGTCTTTTTCGTTTTGCTTTAGAAACATCTGGCGTTCTTTCGTTTTGTTTTACAAAACATCTGGCGTCTTTCGTTGGTTTATTTCATCAATCAGCGGCGTTTTGAACAAAATTTTATTGTTTAATCACGCACAGGAGAAATCTCACCAGGCACTACCTTGGAGGTAAACAATGGCTGCTAATGGGAATGAGAGACAGAAGAAGTCTGCTTTTAGCTAACACTTACACTTCTACAGAGACAGAAGAATTCGGCTTTTAGTTAACGCGCACGCTGCGAATTTTTTATTGCTCAACAACGCACAGGAGAAATCTCCCACCGGCACCACCTTGGAGGTCTAAGGGTAAGACTTGTTACTCACTACTACGAGCACGACGAGGGACGAACGGGTGCCGCCTTAAGGAGCTTCACCCCTAAAAAAGCAACAACATCGGTGCCATGCAGGCGCTACTGGCTAGGAGTGTTTATTCAGAAGAAGAATGCTTCATAGCCACCGCTAACAAACTTTCTTCTCAATTCCCAAGTTCTCGCTAAATGCGCTCATAAAAAAGGACCTCAAGCAATCTGCGAAGGCCACCAATGAGGATCCTAAGGATAACTGCGTTCTTCCACAGATTTGCACACACAAGCATTGAATTTTAATTATGTGTACCGGCATTGGATTCACAAACACAAACTAACGATGCCCTCGCCGTCTCACTTTCTCGCGCCAAGAAAAGATTTTCTCGCAAACGTGCGCGCAGCATTCCAAATTGGGGTTTCTTAATTTGAAGCAATTCACGAACATCATGCGCGAAGTGAAGAAGACAAAAAACGTCTCTGCGCCGAACAGCACGATGCGAAAAATGTCAGCGTAAAGCTTAAGTGACAAAGGATGAAAAATAGCGGAAAACACAGGACACAGCGAAAAGAAGTCGACGGGACAGGCTGACACAACTGAACAAAAACCTCGTTTGAAAGGCTTATTTTTTTGAAACGCTTATATTTTTTTTGAAAGGCTTATTTTTTTTTTTTTCGAAAAGCACTTTGAAAGGCTCATTACACAAGTTTGTGGCTTGCACCACACGTGTCATCTATCACATCCAAGGTCGATCCAAATAGGTCGCGAAGCTTTGGGCGAAAAGCGGTTGAGAACCTATTGCCAACGACACCAGCAAGGGGAATTATGGGTGCTGCGATTGAAGCGCGACTATGTTTGGAAGGAAAAAACACTAATGCCGAAAAACCAAGTTTTATTCAAGGGCGAAGGAAATTTTATGTTTTACAAATTACATTTATTTCCTGAACAATATTATGTAGGTGCAATGCGCCAAGAATGTAGGATAGTGTTTAATTATTACGAAAAACATTTTTCTTGGCACCCCCTGAAGAGAGGCGCACATCATTGTTATTCAGTGCAGCTCTTGCGGTGCATAGAAAGGCACGCTCGTAAGTTCGTCTGCGGCGACACGCCCCCTCAGGTGTTCTGGTGTTTCGCACTTGCATGCGTTCTGTGAATTATTGTGGTGAGAATTGGATTTTGGTGTGCGCGAAGTTGCGAGGTGCGTTTCATCGTTGGTGAACGTGTTGGCTACGGTGTTCAACGGACAACGGCACGAGGCGGCTAACATTTCACGCCGAACGCTTTCCTCGGTACTCGCGGAAACGATATGGTGTTCCAAGGATGCAATAGCAACACGCGTACGCCTGGCGAGTCCTCTCTTCTAGATAAGACACCGGGGCAACGGTTCTGAGTAGTGTGCTTGCTGGATTTTCATGGATCAGTATTCCTGCTGCCCGGTTTCCTTCGTGAACACGCGGTGCCTACTATATTTTCTGTTATCGGTGAGCAGATCGCTAAGTTATCTGTCGCGCTAAAATCATTGCAATTCGCATGTCTTGATGCGTTACACGTAAGGTCAATTTATCGAAACAAAAGGCAAAACATAGTGCACTTAGTGTACGCACTTTTTGTACTTATTATGAAATTTGTTGCTCATTGTGTAGGGTGTGTTAAATTGCGTTATTGTGATCATTGAATAAAACTGAAATATCATTATTTTGGCGTGACCAGGCGTCATTTCTTCTCGTTAGAACTGAAGCACACATGCAATGCGCTCTTTAGGTCCCCTGCGCATGTGCGAAGCAAATAAGCAACGCTGCATACATGAGAGGTACGCTGTTGCCTACTTTATTCACGCTGTGGAAGATGACACGAACGCGGAATAAAAGCTCAGAGAATAAAGTTTCCTGGTAAAGCCAAGGCGAATTGCATGAAGGTACACTTAAACACCGCTGTTTAGTCACGGGTTGATATTAGTTTAGCTAGCGTTGGCTTCAAGCGCATTCGCCAAGGGCTTGCCGGCTCGCCGTAGCGCGAGTCCTTAGCGATCAGGGGCCTAAGAAAAATATTTTGAGGTCAAATTTCGCGCTAGTGCCAGCAAAATGACGTCACTTTTTTACCAAATATTGCGTCACATCCGCTTTATTTTTTGTTCCGCCAGAAGTGTTCCTTCCTCACACAGATGGCGCTAAGCCCCATGAGCAGCTGATAAGCCACCATTTTCTGAACGTATGGGCTTCTATGGAAGCTTCGCTACCATTTACATTTACCTCGTCACATCCCTTTATCGTGTGGCAAAGCATACATCGGCCAAACTGGCCGTTGTATTAACGATCGCCTCAGGAAACACAGGGCCTCCCTTTCCATGAGTGATGGTGCTCATCTGCCGAGCCACTGCAGGCAGTGCGGGCGCACTCCTGCTTTTGAAAGCACTAGTGCTTTGGGCAGGGGCGCACAAAGAACGAAAGGGAAATTTTAGAGGCATTTTACATAAAGAAACGGGGTATGACTGTGCCAGTGACAGGTCAGTGCATCTATCTAGCAAAAAGATGATATTTATGAACGCGATCATGCCTAGCTAATTTTTTTATTATTTTTCGTTTTTGGGGAAACATGGTTGCTGACACGTGCGCGGAGTGGTTGCGTGATGGGTTTAAATAAGCCTTTTAAACGAGGTTTTCTGTTCAGTTGTAAGTGCCAGCATGTCCCGTCGATTTCTTTTCGGTGTGTCATGTGTTTTCCGCTGGTTTTTGTATACTTTGTGACTCTTGCCACGCCCACTCCCTGTTTTATTATGATGTATTCGGGTTTGACCAGCACGGACGGTTATCAACGCTCGACGCTGTCCGCGCCGCAGTGTTCGAGAAGCTTCGCGATTTTAATAAGTCGTTTTGTTAAGATTGCGCGCAGGACGCGAGTGGTCTAGATTATTCAGGAGATTATTCCGGAGATTATTCCGTCATCAGTGGACCGTTCGGCACGAAGCTGAAAAAAAGTTAGGACAGCTTGGGAAGGCCCAGAAATTCGGACAGCTGGAGGTCATTTAGTAACGCCGGAGGCAGTTTGCACAGGAAGACTCACCATAAACAACCGGATTTGTCCCGCGAACTTCGTAGTCCTGCAGCGTTGCCCGAGAGAGGTCATCCTTGGCATGGACTTCTTAAGCTTTCATGGAGCAGTCATCGATGCAAGTCGATAACATTATCCACAGAAAAAGCACTACTGCCGCACACTTCGCCTAGAAAGCGCGCCTTGAATGTGCTGGAAGACAAGGTCACGATTCCCCCTCGCTCCAGCGTCCTCGTTTCCGTCGGCACACCGAATTCAGCAGACCTGGAAGGCGTCGTCGAAGGCGACCAGCACCACTTGATTAACCGCGAGATTTGCGTCGCCAGATGAGTAGCCGAGTTGCGGGGGGGGGGAAGCAACAGTGATGCTCATGAATTTCAGCAACGAGTACAAGCACATTAGCAAAGGCACGACGGTCGCCTACATCGAAGAAATTGTTGAAGCCACCAGCGTTTTTGCCATCGCTGATTTTTCCGAGCCTACTCCGACAAACCAAGCTCCTCAACTAGTTTTCGACGTGAATCCTACCCTTCCGAAGCATAAGCAAGAACGGCTCAAAACCCTCCTCTTGCAATACAAGGACTGCTTTTCGTCGTCATCAGGAATTCGGCAAACCCCAGTCGCGAAACATCGCATCATTACAGAAGAAAGTGCCAGACCGCTCCCTCAGAGCCCGTACAGAGCTTCGACGCGAGAGCGCGAGGCCGTAAAGAAAGAAGTAGATGAAATGCTGCGCGACGACATCATCCAGCCGTCCAAGAGTCCGTATGCGTCACCCGCGGTGTTAGTGAAAAATAAGGATGGAACCCTACGTTTCTGCGTCGATTATCATCGCCTGAACAAAATCAAAAAGAAGGTTGTGTATCCTCTCCGACGTATAGACGACGCCCTGGATCGACTCCACAGCGCGAAGTACTTTGCGTCGGTGGACCTCAAGACCGGCTACTGGCAAATCGAAGTCTATGAGAGAGACTGAGAGAAGACTGCCTTCATAACACCAAACGGCCTCGTCGAGTTCAAGGTCATGCCCTTCGGTCTTGGCTCGGAACCTGGGACGTTCGAACGCGTTATGGATACAGTACTGGCAGAGTTGAAGTGGCAGACTTGCCTCGTGTACTTGGAAGACGTCGTTGTGTTTGCCTCACACTTCGACGAACACACTTCACGATTGCTTGAAGCTGTACGTCAAGCAATCAAGAGCTCCGGACACACCCTAAAGCCAGAAAAGTGTCGCTTTGCGTACGAGGAGCTCTTGTTCCTGGGCCACGTGATTAGCAAGTCTGGATTTCACCCGGACCCGCGGAAAACAGCTGTCATTGCTGCCTTTCCGCCGCCCACCGAGAAGAAGGCCGTACGCTGATTTCTCGGCTTGTGCGCCTATTACAGGCGTTTCGTCAAATGATTTTCAAGGATCGCCGAGCCGCTAACGCACCTCACAAAAACCGACGTGAAATTCAAGTGGGGAACGGCAGAAGTTAAAGCATTTCAAGAACTGAAACGACGTCTGCAGACGCCGCCGATACTTGCGCACTTCGACGAATACGCCGACACGGAAATCCCCACCGACGTAAGCAGCGTAGGGCTCGGAGCCGTTCTAGTGCAGAGGACTGACGGACTAGAAAGAGTCATCAGTTATGCTAGCCGGTTGCTACCTAAGGCGGAAGCCAACTATTCCACAACAGAAAAGGAGTATCTTGCCATCATCTGAGCTACATCAAACTTCCACCCTCTATCTTTACGGCAGACCTTTCAAAGTTGTGAGCGACCACCACGCCTTTGTTGGCTAGCTAATCTGAAGGATCCTTCAGGTCTCCTCGCACGGTGGAGTCTGCGACCTCAGGAATTTGACATTGCCGTCGTTTACAGGTCCGGACGAAAACACTCCGACGCCGACTGCCTGTCCCGTGCCCCCGTTGACCTCACCGCCACACGACGACCAGGATGGTGACAACTTCTTTGGAACCTTAAGTGCTGATGACTTCGCCGAACAGCGAGCCGACCCGGAACTCAAGTCTTGTGGAATACCTTGAGGGCAAGGCCACCGTTGTTCCAAAGGTATTCAAGCGAGGACTGGAGTCGTTTTCTTGAGGAATGGCGTGCTCCTAAAGAAAAACTTCTCGCCACTCCAGGCCAACTACCTCCTCGTAGTACCTTCAGCATTACGTCCAGAGGTTCTGAAAGCTCTACACGACGACCCGATGGCTGGACACCTCGGTGTTTCCCGCACACCGACGTCACCCACTACGTCAAGACTTGCCGAAATGTCAGCGACGGAAGACACCACCGAAAAGGTCAGCCGGACTTCTTCAGCCGATCGAGCCACCTCGCCGGCCGTTTCAGCAAATCGGGATGGACTTACTGGGGCCGTTCCCGACGTCGACTTCCAGAAACAAATAGATCGTCGTAGGTACCGACTACCTCACCCGGCACGCCGAAACAAGGGCCCTTCCAAAAGGCAGTGCCGGCGAGGTAGCGAAGTTCTTCGTTGAGAACATCGTCCTATGTCATGGCGCCCCAGAGGTCCTCATCACGGACAGTCTGCCTTTACTGCAGATTAAGGCAGGGGATTCTGAGTTATAGCCAGACAAGCCACGGCCGGACCACCGCCTACCACCCTCAGAACAATGGCCTCACCGAGCGCCTAAATAAGACCATCGCCGACATGCTGGCCGTGTACGTCGACGTCGAACACAAGACCTGGGATGCCATCCTTCCGTACGTCACCTTCGCATACAACACGGCCGTGCAAGAAACGACGCAGATGACGTCCTACACGTTGATCTACGGAACGAACCCGGCAACGACGCTCGACGCCATGCTATCCAACATCCCCGACGAAGAAAGCCTCGACGTCACCGTTTACCTTCAGCGCGCCGAAGAAGCACAACAACTCGCCCGCCTACGCATCAAGAATAAGCAGACGACCGACAGCCGCCGTTACAATCTTCGACGACGCTTCGTGGAATAAGAGCCCGGCGACCGTATTTGGGTCTGGACGCCGATACGCGGACGTGGGCTTATCGAAAAGCTCCTTCAGCGATACTTCGGGCCATACAAGGTTCTTCGACGTCTCGGCGCTCTTGACTACGAGGTCACACCGGACGGCATTACGAACTCCCAGCGACGCCGCGCATGACCTGAAGTCGTCCAAGTCGTGCGCCTTAAGCCGTTTTTTGCGCGTTAGTGAACC
The DNA here is from genome assembly GCF_013339695.2 of Rhipicephalus sanguineus. Classification (NCBI taxonomy): domain Eukaryota; kingdom Metazoa; phylum Arthropoda; class Arachnida; order Ixodida; family Ixodidae; genus Rhipicephalus; species Rhipicephalus sanguineus. Next base: position 125,165,595 of record NC_051183.1, on the reverse strand, counting down.
TGGAGACTTTACTTTTTCCTTTATTATTGTAATTTATTTGTGTATGCACTTGTTTTTTTCTCTTCTATGTTCTTTCACAAGCATCGGGACGATGCTTTTTCAGAGGGGGGCAACGCCACGCCCACTTGTTTTATTTCGATGTATTCGGGTTTGACCAGCAAGGACGATTATCAACGCTCGACGCTGTCCGCGCCGCACTGTTAGAGAAGCTTCGCGATTGTAGTAGGTCGCTTTGTTAAGATTGCGCGCAGGACGCGAGTAGTCTAGATTATTCCGGAGTTTGCGTTACCACCAGTGTGAAGAATGGGAAGTTCTATGCGTGATGTATAAAAGACGGCGCGTCCCAGCCATGAGCAGTTTTTCGACGGCCGACGCTCTGTTCTCCGCTATCAGTGTACAGTGTGTATTGCTGTAGTTTGTCTTTCCTTTTCCCGGCCACAAGTTCGGCCAAATAAAAGAGTTTCACCTTCGACACGCCGGCTGCTTCCTCCGTCGACGTCACGACCCCGTGACACTATGTACCAACTAGCCCAGTCTAACGCCGTGGTATAGCTTAAGTCACATACACAACGAGGACTTTGCAAAATCCTGAAGGTGTTCTTACCAAGCAGCCTCCAAGCAGAGCAACGTTCAGGCAGATGATCCCGGCAAGGGCACGAAGCACGTCAAGCACGTCATGGCACACCTTTATTGCGTCGCCTTGCTGTTGTCCGTACTTCGTCATTGCCTTATATGTTCGTGAACACGGATTGTGATAACGTTGACACTGCGCCGATACCATGCTGCACTTTTTTTCGCGGAACCGTCCAAATTTATAGAACCGTGCAATCGCAGACGACAGACTGATTTAGAGCCACAACTACTATATGAATATGATGCACACAGTAAGGGATGCCTGCGGAAATTTCGACAATCAGGTGTTCTTTAACGTGCACTGAGATTGCACAGAGCACGAGCCTCCAGCATTTGACTTCAATCGAAATGCGACCGCCGCGGTCGGGAGCAAACCCGGGACTTTCAGGTCCGCAGCCAAACACCGTAACCACTGTTCAACCGATGCGGACGAGTCACATAGATTTGCAGATGCATAGTGCACTAGAAAAAGGTACTAGTGTAGATAACTATACGGCCGTTTCCTTGGAGGCAGGTAGTGATGCACTGCGCTCTAGCGGGTACGTTGAAGCTACGTAGCTCCGCCACTTTTATGCCGGAGTGTCCACTCTTGTAATTCGTATGTTAAGGCGAAAACCTTAGATGCCTAACCAACCGCGAAAATTGACCGGCAGAGTCGGGGACAACACGGGGAATGCAATAAATGATCTCGTGATGACGTCAGCATGACGTCACAGATACACAAAACTTCGGTCGTAATTAGGACCTCATCATGACGTAACAGCGACGCCACATGATGACGTCGCCAAATGACATCTTAGCTTGTTCAATAGTATGCCGATCACGGAGGCAGTGCAAAGCCTCGTTAGGTGCAGAAAGCTTTCGGAGGCTGGCGGGGCACGATCAATACATCGACTGAGCGGAAAAGTAAACTTTCGCCTTCAAGTCGTCTTGGGTGAATGAATAAGGGACCCTGCGAGTTTTTACTCTATGAATCGCATGAATCTATGAATCGAACGCCCGCTTTCCAAGCAATGACGTACGCGCGCCCTCGAACATTGTGTAGTTTATATAATGCTCGCGGATTAAAACGAGGCGATTTAGAACTATGTACACAACTATGGCAGAGCAAGCGGCTGTGCCTCACAGTGGCCTGGTTACAACCAGAGTTCTTCAGTCATGCACCAGTAGAGAAACGGCGTTCCGAAAGCCTGACATCTACATGGCCAATTTTGTGGGGGCCTGCAGATCGTCGCGCCATCTGGGAGCTGCAGTACAGAACAATTCATCGCCGGCCCTACGGGCGCTCCTCGCAACGCGCTGAACGCCGGACGCTGCGCTGGTGCCGTCGCGAGCGTTTAAAGTTTGATTTTCAGTCACCAAATTACGCCGGTGTACAGAGACCTCCGCAGTTTTGGCTAATGGCGATTTCGGATTTTGATATACGGATCCCGTGGTGGCGTTCACGAAAAGCAGAACGGGTTCTACCGATGGAGCCATAGAGAAAGAAAAAAGTTAAGAGAGGACACTCCGCGAAATCTGGCCTCAGGAAGTACGTCACGACTACGTAACGAACTAGTGCTCTCACCAAACTCCAGAGGACGCAAGCGCGAAAAAAGAATAAGTTGTCATCAATCCAACAGAATTGTTTTTACGAAATAATAATTATACGCCCAACGTTGGCAGGTTCTTTATACATAAAAACAATTTACTCAACACACCTTACTTGGTTATTTTCATTCAGCCGTATTGTCATAAACACCATCTCAAAGCGACAAACCCATGCATGACAGCGGGAAGGTTTCGTCCACGTCGGCTGCGTCGGTGTTTTCGTGTGTGAGGCAACAGGTGAGGCACGTTTGCAAGAGAAGCTTGTAGAATGAGATGTTGTTGGGCTAGTTGGGTCATTCATTCAGAAAGAGGTTACAACTGCGCGAATAAGACACCATGTAAGTAACATAGAAGCCCGCACACACACACACACGTTGCTCTTCGTGTGTGTGCGTGTTTCTGACCTGGTGTCTTATTCGCGCAGTTATAACCTTTTTCTGAAGGTTGTAAGGACGGCGAGGTTCGCTAAAAAAACAGTTTGCGGCTCTATGCGGCAGCTAGACGTGAACATTGTGCAACGTATGCGTCAATCCAAGGCGACGCGTGCTGCGTCTGCCACCGATGCGAGCGTCTCTGCGCTGAGCTCGGTGCGAAACATTGAGGAGCGTTCGCTGGTCCTCGCATGCTTCACGGCGCGTTTCCCGAAGCCTCGGACCACGAATAAATCCTGGATTTTCTGGTATATTGTGTCCTGTGGTTTCTGTACGCTCTTTTTTTTTTCAGTGCTATATTTCGGTGAAACGCAGTCGTGACTCGCGACTTGATTGTTATGTGTATTTCACTTCTTCCTTCTTCAACTTTGTGCGCTGGGTTTTTGCCAGGGATCCTTACGGCCTAGTGTGTTATACTTCACCAGCTTCTGCCAACTCTAGCGATGTGTGCGTTGTCTGTGTTCTCTCTGTATTTGTTACAAATAATTTGTAAGCCGAGATGCATTTGTTGTCTACCTTGCATTTCTGTGCGGTGTTGTTCTCATTTTGTGCTTTTTATATGCTCAGCCTCTACCGTGCCTTGTAATAAAAACATTGCGGATACGCTGTGTCTTTTATTGATGTATAGATTGACCGCTTGTTCCAAAGAAAAACACAAGCGCGATAAATGAAGCCGTAGTGAATTATGATTTCCTGCATCTCTTTCTATTATAACTTAAATGAAATAAAAATTACGTTACGACATCAATTCGCACGAACCATTGAACTATACAAAATAGGGAATCGCTAATTGAAAACGACAAACAATAGCTTTGCCATTTGGGCGAAGAAATAAGTAACTTTCGCCATAGCCAAACGTCGGTTACGCACAGTAATTCAAAATTCGCGCCAGTGAAACCGAAACAGGAAGCGCAGGCCACTTGCTCTCACCAACCACCAGGTGCGCTAGGGTCGATTGGGCCGCTGGGGTCTATGGGAGTGTCCACTCTTAACTTTTAGGGGCGAAGCTCCTTAAGGCGGCACCCGTTCGTCCCTCGTCGTGCTCGTAGTAGTGAGTAACAAGTCTTACCCTTTGACCTCCAAGGTGGTGCCGGTGGGAGATTACTCCTGTGCGTTGTTGAACAATAAAAAATTCGCAGCGTGCGCGTTAACTAAAAGCCGAATTCTTCTGTCTCTGTAGAAGTGTAAGTGTTAGCTAAAAGCCGACTTCTTCTGTCTCTCATTCCCATTAGCAGCCATTGTTTACCTCCAAGGTAGTGCCTGGTGAGATTTCTCCTGTGCGTGATTAAACAATAAAAATTTTGTTCAAAACGCCGTTGATTGATGAAATAAACCAACGAAAGACGCCAGATGTTTTGTAAAAACAAAACGAAAGAACGCCAGATGTTTCTAAAGCAAAACGAAAAAGACGCCAGCTGCTTAACGAAAGACGCAAGGTGTTTTCTAAAGCAATGGTTTTCTAAACAATGAAAATTCACAGCGTACATGTAAAATTAAAGTGAGCTGCAAGTCGTCATAACTCATCGAACCTTTAGTATAAACGCGCCCGATCTCACGTCGGTGATGATGTACTGGGCAGAATTCACGGAAGATTCACGGTTTTTACGCATGTGAAAACGCAAAGTGACAACGTATAAATTAAAAGAAATACAAATATCTCGCTTGTGTGCACTGCGTTCCCCCTCAAAAGCTACATGTAGAAAATGAAGGAGTATTTTATATATCCCACGCAGAAAATACGGACGCAATTGTGGGACTACATTCATTAGCGTTAGGATACGTGCATTGTGGCTCTGTAGCCTTCGCTTCATTGCCAAGAAAAGTTGTCCGCGAATATAGCATGCCCAACGAACGCCAACGGAACGCGATCGTGGAGGTGCTCCGGCTTCGCATCGCCTCATGGTCCTCCTACGGTCCCCCCCCCCGCCCCTATCTTGCCTCGCGGCGCTGCGGCGCCGACGCAGGCAGCGTCGCGGCAGCGTCTTGATTGAAAAAACCGACCGCTCGCGCTGCACAACCGTTCACTGACCACCCCGCATAAATAGGCACTGGATTTTGACCTCCAAGGTAGTGCGTGTGTGCGATTGCTCCTGTGCGTGATTAAACAATGAAAATTCACAGCGTACATGTAAAATTAAAGTGAGCTGCAAATCGTCATAATTCTCATCGAACCTTTAGTATAAACGCGCCCGATCTCACGTCGGTGATGATGTACTGGGCAGAATTCACGGAAGATTCACGGTTTACCGATGAACCTCCGCAGCTTCGCCCACTCATCATAATTCACTCCGTGGATATGCTGTGATTTTTTTTCTTTCTCTATGATGGAGCCCATATACAATGGAATTTCTGACCTACGTCTACCTAAAGAGAGTCCGTCCCCGATCTGGTTGCACTGCAGCGTTCGACTAAGTATTTAAAAAGCTTTAGTCGTAACCTATGTCACAAAGAGTATCGCAGAAAGGAAATGACATTTCCGTTTTATCTTTTAACAAAAGGACTGTAATTTAAGGGGCAATCTTGAAATGGTACCGTTTAAGTATGCTGCAAACTGAAGCAGGGGGTGGGTTGTATAAAGTAATGTTGTACTCCGTACAGCAAGTGTTGGCAGCGCTGCTTCCACAGCGCTGCCAACGGTGCCACAGCGCTGCCAACGGTGGCAGCGCTGTGGCAGCGCTGTGGACTACATCATTGTGTTCCTACGAGCATGTCGTTTCCATGAATTTGACAAGTGTGGGCAAAGGTGTACTATACTGCCTTTACATTTCTGTTTTTGTAGCAGGTGGCGCTTGGCATCTTTTTTATCTGTTTTGCTTATTTTTGGACGGGCTAACTTCCGTTCTAAGGGAACCGGCCCTACGTCTTCTATTTGTATTCATAGTCATCTGCTCCTATGAGTTCTTTTAATCCTCTAAGTTTTCCTTTCTTCAAATGTTTATGCAACGCGTACTAAAAAGTATTTGCTTCAGTCATTGAATCTATCAATCGATTTAAATCAATCATTGAATCAATCAACGAACGAACGATTGAGTCAGTCAATCCGACGCTGTATATTCCAACATAATGGTAAACGGTTCTCCGTTTTTATTTTCGCTTGCTCACTGCGATTGTACTGAATGATACGGACATGTACGCACACATGTAATGAATTGCAGTGAGCCCGTTAGGAAGGCTCACATCTCATTGTCCCTCATCACAACATGAACGTGAAATGCTCATTGTTTCGTCCTCCGGGTTGGTGACAACACCTCGATGAGGTGAACAGCATCATCGATGAAATGTTAGTTTTCTCACCACACCTGACTGATAACATGCTCCACATATGTCTTTCACTTCTCAGCGGTCACTTGCATGATTCCTGCCATAGCAGAGGCTCCACGTCTTGGAGCTCAAACGTCTTGTTTGCAGTCGCTACGAAGCCCTTGACGTTGTTAAAACAACGGGTGGTAGGGGGGTTGGGTGGTAGGCGCACAACGGGGGGGGGGGGGGGGGTGGTAGGCGCACAACGGGGTGGCCAGCAGCCTCAGCGATGAAGTCCACGCGGTATCGTTCCCATCTTGTGTGTACATTGTCAACAAGCTTCATGAGCTCCGCCTTGACCATGTCGCTGGTTCAAGCAACACCCTTTTCGGAAAGGCAAACATGTATGACCTTTTTAATTCTACTCAAGCGCGGCACTTTTTCCTGCTTTACAGAATGAAATGGTGCGTTATCTATGACTATAACACTGCCTAGTGATAGTCGGGCGAGGAGCATCTGGCAGAACCTCTTTTACTAGCGCTCCACTCTTCATTTCCTATTTCCTCGTGCTAGTCGCCTGAGCTTTCCTTAGCTCGGAAGTCTTCCGCAGCGCCTTCGACGAAACCACGTCCGCTGCCGCAGTGCATCGCAATAAGTCTGCCGCCTTTGCGGCTGGGGTTTCGAAGACCAGTCGACAAACGAGATCAACTTACTTCGTGCGTAGACTGGATACTGCCGCCTATCCACATCCGGCTACGCGCGTAGCCGGCGTTCATCCACGTTTCATCAGCGAAAAAAATTGGCCAGCCCTGGCATCGCAGCTCAGCTTTTTGGCTCAGGTTCCGGCGGCGACGCTGCACAATGTGCGTTGCTTTTATGAGAAGATGCGTTCCGAGAGCGTGTCTTCTACTTGAAGCCAAGCTTGTTCAGCATTCCTCTGCATCGTCGTTGTGGACACTGGTAGGTAGCGTCTCGTCCTCTTTAAAATGCTGCACCACCTTGGCGATGATTGGAATTTCACCTTACTAAAAAAAATTATCCGTTACGATACTGCCTAACGCTAATTTGAGCGCAGCTTCGTGTTGGGGCAAGGCCAACTTTATTTGAAGTTCTGGCTTTCGCCAAAGTATCGACTACGCCATAAATCATAATTTTAAATGCGAAGCAGCTTTTGCTCAGAGATGTGTTCGGCGGCGGTGGTGGCGTCCGCGCTCCACTGCGCGTGCGCCTACTCTCTCTCCACTCTCCTCCTTTACGCAAGCGTTCGGTCGCCTTCTCTCTTCTCCTCCCCCGCGCTGCAGCCGCGATGCAGGCTCTCCTCCCACGTGATACAGCCGCGCCGCAGCCAAATACAGCCTGTAACCAACTCTCTCCTCTCCCTCCTTCATTTCATGCGTATATAAGCGTGTGCGTTCGGTCGGCCTCCGTCATTCTCGCTTCGCTCCCGTTCAGATTAGTTGTAGATCAACGTCGGCGCCACTCGTTCACTCGGCGCTAACGGAAAAGAACGCACAAACACAATATAATGATAACAAAGACACTGAATACAAACTTCACACACTAACGGAAACGCCGAATGAACGTATTTGTGAAGTAGGACAGCACCTACTTCGCCATTATTCGTCTTTCTGCAGATAAGCGAAGTACCCCTTACACATCTGTAAGGTATTATGTGCACTCTGTTGATGCTGCATGTGGCTGACGACGTTGAAGAAATATGGCTGAGGACATTGCAGTAGGTGGGAAGGATTAAACCACACACTCGTTGCGCAATTAGCATTGTGTGATGACTGGTTGTTATTTTACTGTTCTGCCACGCTATATTACATAGGTCAACGGGATTCCTTGCCTTACATGACGGCTATTTAGGGTATTTTTTCAAATAAGGTTCAAGCACCAGCGTAGCTCTCGAATCAATCTTAAAAATTTCATCGTATTTTTGCCGTCTTTGTTTGGGGTTCCACATGGGAGAAGACGAATCTTTTCGACGTGTGCGTGATGGTGGTTTGGGTCTGTTGCATTTGTTTCTGCGACATATCGTACATTGCTTCTTTTACCCTCGTGATGTTCGAGACCCTTTTTTGCGCATGGTCTGCCAAGTGCGGTTGGCCAATGCTTTGCTTGAGTTTGTCGTGTCTTCACTTAGATTGAAAGGTCGAAGACAAGGTTACTTTAAGGAGATTATCGAGTCTTTTCGCTTCCGGTGGGCACAATTTTCCTTTGAATATTTAGGCACTGTTCCCCACAAAAAGTAATATGAGGATTTATTAGACGTTGTTCTCCCCATTCCCTTGTACCGCTCTCAGTACTCTGAAGGAAAGAAGTGTTAATTTCAAGGGCTCGTTTTCTTTGTTATACACAATATTAATGAGAACTAACAGACAATAATGCCAAGGAAAGTATAGGGGATGTTTTAGTAGTAAATGTAAGGTAAATGTGAAGAAAGAAAAGTGGACGAAAAGATAGCTTGCCGCGGGCAGGGACCGAACCTGCAACCTTCGAATAACGCGTCCGATGCTCTACCAACTGAGCTACCACGGCGGCCATCCCCCCGTCCACTTTATAGGGTATATATGTACATTTAAACGTGGGAGCGTCAGTCAGCGCCGCCAGTAGCCATCACGGCGAGTGTGGAACACTCTTTTTCTGCCTGTTGGCGTCACGTAGCACGCGAACTTATTACGAGCTGGCAGCTGACCAATAATCCCTCGCATACTACCTGAAAGCATCAAGTCTGCCAGAACGAGGCCCTCGCTATGAATGAAGGATAGAAGTGTTAATTTCAAGGGCTCGTTTTCTTGGTTATACACAATAATAATGAGAACTAACCGACAATAATGCCAAGGAAAGTATAGGGGATGTTTTTAGTAGTAAATGTAAGGTAAATGTGAAGAAAGAAAAGTGGACGAAAAGTGAGGGGGTCCTGCTCTATGCACGGCTGGTGCAGAAGCCTAGCTCCGGTCCCAGCCGCAAATAGTCGTACCGTGTCAACGTCCCCTTCCCGTAGCGCGCGTCATCGCAGCTACGACGGGTTCGGGCGAATAAGGCAACAGGCTAGCACAACAAACAACACTTTATTGCTACGCTAGCAATAACGCGTAAATGTCGCGTAGAGGGATAGTCCGCTCTCGTAGAAAAACAAAGAGTAACGCTTACACCTTCGGTCGATGATCGGCTGGCGGGTCTCGGGGCGGTGAGGTGTTACTTCGCAGGTCAGCAGGGCACGAGCGACCGTCTGCTCGTATGCCCGGTTGTTTTATTCACCTCCCGTCTCCCTCCCCATCACGAGGGTTGTTTCCCTCGCCGGGCGAGTTCCCTTTCCCGCGAGCCGGGAAGCGAGGATTGGCGCGCGGAGTGACGGGGAAGAAGGGGTTGTCTGGCAGGAAAGGGCGACGGTGCTCCTCTTCTAGTGGTCCCTTGGCTACCACCCTCAGTTCGCGATCGCGCCAGCCTTAAGGAAAGGAAATGGGCGTGTGTGCTCTCCCACAAAAGATAGCTTGCCGCGGGCAGGGACCGAACCTGCGACCTTCAAATAACGCGTCCGATGCTCTACCAACTGAGCTACCGCGGCGGCCAATCCCCCGTTCATGTGCTACGTGACGCCAACAGGCAGAAAAAGAGTGTTCCACACTCGCCGTCATGACTACTGGCGGCGCTGACTGACGCTCCCACATTTAAATGTACATATATACCCCCAGGAGAAGTAAAGAAAGCCCTAAAGGGAATGCAAAGAGGCAAAGCCGCTGGTGAGGATCAGGTAACATCAGACCTGCTGAAAGGCGGTGGAGAGATTATGTTAGAGAAACTGGCCACCCTGTATACGAAGTGTCTCTCGACAGGGAGGATACCAGAATCTTGGAGGAATGCCAACATCATCTTGATCCATAAGAAAGGGGACGTCAAGGACCTGAAAAATTACAGGCCCATCAGCTTACTGTCCGTTGTCTACAAGCTATTCACAAAAGTAATTGCTAACAGAATTAATACGACATTAGAGTTTAATCAACCAAGGGACCAGGCAGGATTTCGTACAGGCTTCTCAACAATAGACCATATTCATACTATCAATCAGGTGATAGAGAAATGCGCGGAATACAACCAACCCCTATACATAGCCTTCTTAGATTACGAGAAGGCATTTGATTCGGTGGAGACATCAGCAGTCATGCAAGCACTGCGGAATCAGGGCATCGACGAAGCCTATATAAACATAATGGAAGACATCTACAGCGCAATCCACAGCCACTACAGTCCTTCATAAAGAAAGCGACAGAATCCCAATAAAGAAGGGCGTACGACAGGGAGACACGATCTCTCCAATGCTATTCACCGCGTGTTTACAGGAGGTTTTCAGGGCCCTAGATTGGGAAGAATTAGGGATAAGAGTTAATGGAGAGTATCTCAGTAACCTGCGATTCGCTGATGACATTGCATTGATGAGTAACGCGGGAGACGAATTACAGCTCATGATTACTGAACTGGATACGGAAAGTAGAAGAGTACGTCTGAAAATTAATATGCATAAAACTAAAGTAATGTGGAACAATCTTGGCAGAGTACAGCGCTTTGCGATAGGTGGCGAGACGCTGGAAGTTGTAAAGGAGTACGTCTACTTAGGACAGGTAGTAACCGCGGAGCCGAACCATGAGAGTGAAATAACTAGGAGAATAAGGATGGGATGGGGCTCATTCGGCAAGCACTATCAAATCATGAATGGTAGTCTACCACTATCTCTCAAGAGGAAGGTATATAACAGCTGCATCTTACCGGTACTTACCTACGGAGCAGAAACCTGGAGACTTACAAAGAGGGTTCAACTTAAATTGAGGACGACGCAGCGAGCGATGGAAAGGAAAATGATAGGTGTAACCTTAAGAGACAGGAAGAGAGCAGAGTGGGTCAGGGAACAAACGGGGGTTAAGGATATCATAGTTGTAATTAAGAAGAAGAAATGGATATGGGCCGGCCACGTAGCACGTCGGCAGGATAACCGGTGGTCATTAAGGGTAACTGACTGGATTCCAAGAGATGGCAAACGCGTGAGGGGGAGACAAAAAATTAGGTGGGTAGATGAGATTAAGAAGTTTGCAGGTATAACGTGGCAGCAGAAAGCACAGGACCGAGTTGATTGGCGGAACATGGGAGAGGCCTTTGCCCTGCAGTGGGCGTAGACAGGCTGATGATGATGATGATGATGATATACCCTATAAAGTGGACGGGGGGATGGCCGCCGCGGTAGCTCAGTTGGTAGAGCATCGGACGCGTTATTCGAAGGTCGCAGGTTCGGTCCCTGCCCGCGGCAAGCTATGTTTTCGTCCACTTTTCTTTCTTCACATTTACCTTACATTTAATACCAAAAACATCCCCTATACTTTCCTTGGCATTATTATCTGTTAGTTCTCATTAATATTGTGTATAGCAAAGAAAAGGAGCCCTTGAAATTAACACATATTTCCTTCATTCATAGCGAGGGCCTCGTTCTGGCAGACTTGATGCTTTCAGGTAGTATGCGAGAGATTATTGGTGAGCTGCCAGCTCGTAATAAGTTCACGTGCTACGTGACGACAACAGGCAGAAAAAGAGTGTTCCACACTCGCCGTCATGGCTACTGGCGGCGCTGACTGACGCTCCCACGTTTAAATGTACATATATACCCAATAAAGTGGACGGGGGGATGGCCGCCGCGGTAGCTCAGTTGGTAGAGCATCGGACGCGTTATTCGAAGGTCGCAGGTTCGGTCCCTGCCCGCGGCAAGCTATGTTTTCGTCCACTTTTCTTTCTTCACATTTACCTTACATTTACTACTAAAAACATCCCCTATACTTTCCTTGGCATTATTGTCTGTTAGTTCTCTCAGTACTCTGGTTGAACATGGAGAAAAGTGCTAAAATGTGTCAAAAGCATGCCTGTGCGTCCGGGAGTTCAAACTAGTTCTTTAAGCTTCACGCTGGTGTCTTGCCAGTTAAGACGTGGCGGTCTGAAAAAGGGTTCTTGTTCCGTGGGGTGACCGCTGCTTTTGATGTCGCAAACCAGAAACCACTGAGCATCTTTGTATGGAATGCTGGGTCGGGGTGTTCTTCTGGAACGTCCAGCAAATGACAATAAAGAAAGATTTTCTAATGGACGCGCAAAGAATAAGGCATTTGATGATTGAAAATGTTTTTTTCTCTCCCTATGATATTACAACGTTATCTGCACATTATTTATTTGGAGGGCCCGTATGGCTGTACATCATGCTGATGTTGATGTTCGATGAGCCATAGAGAACTTTCGCAAGTCACTGACTTCGTTTCTTGAATGGCAAAAATGCAAAAGGATGTACCCGACTGGGTACCTCGCGTGAAAACACTGTTGCATATGAAACAATTGTAGACAGAAGGTACTTTCATGTCACTGTTGAAAACTGAAGCCATGCAATAAACACGAAGAAGAACCAGCGTGGCTCTGCGGTATAATACTCGATTGTCAGGCAGAGGGCCCAGGTTCAAATCCCATTCGATCCTAGGTATTTCTTTCTCGTTTTATTTGTTCATGTCTATCGGTCACGCCACCGACGGCGACGCCGCTCAACGTAGGAACGGGCGCCTAAGGGCTGAGCTCTAGATGCCATGCACAACCCCTCGCAAGGCGCTCAGGTCAAAACCGTCCAGCCTCTTCGCACGATCACAGGCTTTCTGCCAAGCGCGCTTCTTCGGTGGTAGAGCTGTGACCGCGTTCTCAGTGTGCGTTTTCCACCGATGGACGTTCGCTCGCTCCTGGGTGTTTTGCCATCCTCTTGATCAGTGTCTCTCGACCTGCACTGTCCCCGCATTCTACGTGAAACCTCTCAGAATGTTTAAAGGTACCTCCTTCGCTAGCTTGGGAAAACCGCGCAAATTCGTTGGATGGCTCACTGCCGACGCAACTTGTGGTTCTTGTTGCAAAGACACCGCCAAATCGGGCGGCGCCATGTTGCCGAAAGGCGGCGCATTACTACCTCACAGGAAGCATCCGCAGAGCTGCGTCCATGTGGGTTTTCTGGATTAATGTAAGGAATGATTAAAACACTCTGTACACTGCTTTATAAACATGAATCCTAACCATGTTTCCAGTTTCTGTGCAGTTTGCAAAATACACTAGATTTCTAAAGTATTTGAGGGAATATATGCGGTGCTCCAGCAGCCCAGATTGGAAGAGATAGCCTTACCTATGACAGTGCTGCCAACAGCTTGTGAAATGGAGTATAGTTAAAGTTGCCATTTGAAAGTAGGCCTTTCCAGCATCGCATATATGGAAGAAATTCGCGTCAGGATTCAAGAAACATATCAATGTCGATTTCCAGAATGACTAATATCTGGATGCCAATTCTGAATATAGAGCTTTTCTTGTACGGGTATGTTATAACGAATGCTGACCACTTGGGGTGCCTCACAAAAAATATACTTGGGTAACCTTGGGCCTCCGTGAAATCACCTCTTGAACCAAAAACATTCTAAGAGAAAGCTGCCAGTTAGCCTTGCACGCCAAGTCATTTTCTGGTGTGGACAGCTGTCCTTTGCGGGTTGAAGGCTCATGAACACACTTATTAAAAAAATTACAGAAAAACGCAAGGGAAAGACGGTCATGTGTGGGCCGGGCCGTTAGCGCAAGATCCGCGGGACGCGTGTTTGAGACCCCTCGTATACGGCTTCGAATAAGCTAGATGAGGACGACATATTAGTCGGAAAATTAAGGAGTGCTTTCCCTATCGGGAAAGTGGGGGCAAGCGAAGATTTGCGTCTGCGTGCCTGACTTTCTTTATTTCCTTGATGCTCCCTTATACCTGTTTACGTTATCTATGCCGAAAATTGTACCTTATTTCACGTGTCTAGTAGTGCAACATTTCGCTTGCTACAGGCAAAAACAACGGTCATGCATTCATATCCATGCAACAATGAAATATGGCAACGTGAATTGGCGAGTGACCTCAGTAAAAAATCGGATTACCATATCAGAAACGGCTGGATGAGGAAGCATCAGTTACTGGAAAACGTCGCATGCAAATACGCTTCTGTCCGGCAGAAAAACATCGACAAGAAAAGGAGCCCCGTCTTTCTTATCATAATGCGGTGTCTTTCTAGATATTACAAGAATAAAAGTGTGCTGCACACTCATTGCATATCTCACAAGAAAATACTTAGCAGCTTCTTAATTTTGCATTTTTGTGTTTTTAGAAAAGTCTGCAGTATGAATGCAGAAAGCTTAATGGACTTCTTTGCTTGGTATCTTTTTCAGGAAGACTGAACAGTTCTGGCAAAACAGCAACGCTTCTGGTCCGTCTGTTTGTCTACAAGACGGTGCCTTCTGCGAACACTCCTGTGCCTTACAGTGCACTATATTGATGATCTTGTACATCTCTCAGCATTTAGGAATCTGAGCACTTGGACTGCTGCACTATGTTACGCACGGGGATTTGTCCAAGCTTTCCAATAATAGTGTGCATTTGAAAATTCGGCATGGCTTGAAAAGATACTGAATGCAAACTCATTTATTTACTAAACGTGATTCTTGACTGCTTTGCAGCTGTTATATATAGCCTGTTAAATTTTATTCAACCTCATGGCATGTCCAGTCCTTGGCTCTAACGTGCCAAGCCACCAGCTGTATTGATAGACAATTTTTAATTCAAAGCATGTTATTGCCCCATTCCGAGGTAACTTTCCTGTCATGGTGTTCGGATTCATTTTAAATGTGGTACTCTTGCTTGAGCCTTAAATTGAGCTGTTGAAACTGACGAGGAACTAATTCTCTGGTCGCAGTTGATGGCACTAGCTGCCATGTAAATATTTTAAGCCTATGTCGACTGTAAGCATATAGTACGGGTGAATCGTGGTTGTGAAATAATGCCGTTTCGAAGATGAACTTAATACATTTACATTACGTCTTAAAAATATGTGAATAAATGCAACTGTGTTTAAAAACCTTGACACCACAGGTCCTTAAACAACAAAAAAAATGAACTGCACAATTATGTGTAACATATTTTTATGCCTGAGGGCAAACTAATGCAATATAAGGAAAAAGGGTACACCGACATGCCTATTGCACCGTCACACATTTCTCAAAAGTGTTGAAAGCCTTAATTGACTTATCGAGTTCCCTTCATGTGTAAGCAGACACTAAGTTCTTTGTGCATGCCATCTCTTTGGATTGTACTTGCATACTGGCATAGCGAAGTGCGTGGTGCTTTGTGACGATTTTAGATGTGAAGCATCTTATGGCGGAGTTCAATCCGGTGGTGGTGGTGTGCGGCGTGACCACCCTTACTGCGCATGCGCAAGCCCTCTCCGCACACCTCTTCTCCACTACCCCTCTCCCTCTTTCCCCATCTCCGCTTCCCCCTCCCCCTTCCCCTCGCCCCTCCTCCTTTCTCCTCCCTCTTTCCACTTTTCCCTCTCCTCCCCCTGTCCACTTCCGCTCTCCCATCCCCCTTTCCACTTTGCCCCTCTCCACTCCCCGTCTGAAACGCGGGCTCGACATGCCGAAAAGGTGCTTCGCATCACGTCATGGTCACCTTTAGAGGGAGATGGTGTGATATGTTTGAACTTTACTTTCTCATTATTTTACTGTTGTGAATGACTGCTCACGTTGCATTGTGCAGTTTGCTTCATGCTTTTAATAATGAGCGTAAGTTCTGTGTCGTATGTGAAAATGTATATTTTTACATTGACATTGTGGATGGTATTGCTTTGATTCTAATAAAGTACTACAACCAGAATTTCTTGTATCATTTGAAATTTAACAATTGGTAATGCATTCAAAGAAAAACGGCCTTGTACACGTAAAAGAAATTGTTCAGACTGTGACATATAGGTCAGTCGTTCTCAGCCATCGATGTTTCGGGGACCCCTTGTGGACTGGTGGAAGTGATTAGGGACCCCGTGCAGTGAGAGGTAAGGGGGGGGGAGGGCTTATAAATTAGCACAACATGCAGCGTGAAATAGGTGCTCTGTGCTTCTCCGTGGCAAAGAATGGTCAAACTAAAGTGTCACACCAATTGGATCTCAACAGCTTGTGAATAAGTTGTGCGCTCTGCCGCCACATTTAAGCTGTTTGTTGCTACGCTTCCTCTTCAAATATGCAAGCCTGAAAAAAAGCACATGTCGTAGAAAATTGCAGTAAAAGCTTTACAGCCCTCTCAGAGAAGGGAAAGCATAAGTCAGCTCCTTCACAATGCAGGACCGTTATGCGGTGAAGCATACAAAAATGCAGAAGGGGCCGCTGTCACTGCAGATATTGGGCCTTGAAAAAAAGCGTATTTTGTTTTTTGTTCGATGATATGTTTCGGTGACCACCAGAAATGGCATCGCTCGCCCTACTCCTCTCCTTGAGAACCACTGTATGCTATAGATAATGCTTGTGTTCTCCCAGATAGGTTGAACCGATGATTCTTGCAAAACATGGCGCAAATAAGCGACAGGACAGTAAACGGAAACAGATCAACAGTGATCGAGCATCGATGGGTCCATCGTTTATTGATGATAGTATAATTTGTATAATAGATTTGGACATCAACTACAGGTACACGAGGCAGTAGGAGTGCACATGGCACCCACTTCTTTCAGTTTTCATCTGCTGCATTCATGTTCGTGCTCTGTGTAATCCCCAACACAAAAAACTCAAGATGTGTCCTGCCGTGACAAAAATATACTACGAATTAAAATGAAACCGTAATTTCCCAAGAACAGCTGTTTTGCTGAGGCATACAATGATGCCATTTTTTACAGGTACTGCACAATCTCTTTAGGAGGAGTGCCAGCCACACGCGGACATTCGCAATGGAGAAGTGCAACAATATTATCTTTTCTATATTTAAGGAGACATGTCACTCGCGAATTAGTGCACATCGTGCTTGACCTTGGTGCACGCATTTGGCATCCTTTTTAACGGCGGCGTGATGCGTAAGAGTAGAGGCTATTTAGTAAACGTCTCCGAGTATAAAAGCAATTGAATGCTTACTATGAATAATTCCGAAGCACTGTATGTCGTCGTGCTCAGCGCGCGTAAGTGCTGATTGCGCAAATATTCGCCTAACTGCTCACAGGTGTCACTGACCCTGATTGCAGCTCGCAACAGTACCTACACGCGCAATAAATGCACATGCTTGTTTAGGTGCACGCTAAAATACCCTTGGAACTCTGACATCGACGAATGTAACAAAAATATGCGACACATGATGGTCTTCGAACAGCTGAGAACGCGCGGCCGACACTTTCAGTTCGCCGCAAAAACAACCAACCTTGCTCAACAGCACACGCCTATAGAATATATATATACGTGAGTTTCGCTACCTAAAGGTACTTGTCACGCCGGTATCAGCAAATTTTTCGGTGAGCGAGACATCCACGATGTATGGTGAACACACCATACATCGTGGATGTATATTTTCTCTTGCGGCACGACAAACAACGAACCGAAGTCGGAGCCGAAGGTGCTAACGGTTTCCTTCGTGAGTTTATGGCATCGCGCAAACTATTTACTAACCTAATTCACGCGCAAACACATGCCGATGATGCAAGAAAAAAAGTTGCAAGCTTCTCCCTCTCGTTGCAAACCGTGAAAAGTCAACGAAGCATGCGGTGACTCTGTGGCGTAGTGGGTAGTGCCTGCGTTCGGTGCTTGTAGTCATGAGTTGTATTCCCGTGTCGTGTGTGATTTGTATGTTATATCATATGTGCATACTTATGTTGATGTCTATTTTCTAATTATCCCTCGAGGTAAGTATCAGATTGCCAATTTTTTTTTCGCAGCCGCTTTAGGGTCGTCTATTGACAGGACGCCACGCATAATCGCTGCAAGCTGTACGTAGCCAGGAAAAATATGAACTAAATTGCTGCGAAAGCCATGTCAAGGCTAATGTGTTGCATTCTCTGGGAGCCGCCTACGGAGTGTTACGACTCGGGTCCGGCGGGTCATGTCAACGGTAGCTGGCCCCCGCCGGAGTACCCGTTAGCCCATTTTGTAGCATTAGCTACATTGGCCTAGCCGAGCCAGTTTCTCGTGGATCCTCAAGAGCCGTGCTGCGCATGTGCGAGGATCAGTGATGTCACGCACCGGAGCCGGCACCTCCCTCGCACTCCGCCGCCGCCGCGCGCGACTCGCCGTCGCCGGTCTGCGCTTTCCAGAGGAGGGACGTCGTAGCCTTGGCAGACGTATTGGCGCCGGCGCGCGCGTAGCTATTCGCCTTCGCTGTGCAGTCGCCGTCTGACACTGCGCGAGAGCAGCTTGATAGCGCCTCTGACTGGCGTTTGCCAGTATGGTATAGCCATGGAAAAGGAGTACACAAATGCTGCTCAACGGCGCAGAAGAGCGGAGAAGCTTAACTCATCGGATCCCGAAGTAGTTACCTGGCAATATAAATATACATGTGCCACATATTATGTATACCGTGTGTGTGTCATTGGAGCAGCTGTAAGCATGATAATTAAGATAATCCTAGACAATCAGGAAAGCTAAGAATAATTAGCTGAACCTTTGCTAACGCTACGTTATCCTGGCATAGCCGAGCTAAGCCACTGCAACATTTTTTGCTGAGAGGAAGCTGCGTACGTACTAGAAAGAACAGAGGTTTATTTACATAGAGGCATGATGAGAGATATCAAGAGAGAGAGAGAGACAGCTTTCTGAACAAGTCTTTGGCTTTTAAATCCCCAAGTCAGACAACCCTGAGGCACACAAAACCGGTGTCCGCAACTCCCACCAATCCAGTGACTTGCCATCCCGGCGTCTGGTCTCCAGAAAGGATGCATTCCGTCTCACAATACACTCGTAGGTCGAGGAGTCCAATTGGGGAACATCAGTGCACCACACAACTCACGTGCCACGCCCCGATGACTCCGATCGTGAAGTCAGTGAGAAGGTAGTCCGAAAGGAGAGAGGGAAGATGTCGTTGTCCTCGGGTAAGATGGACAGCTTACTTGAGAACGTGGAAACTGTCATGTCTGCGCTCAAGTAAAAACATGTAGTGCTTTGGGGAGAACCCTTCGAGAGCTGCTATCCCATGCCGACAACAATGGCCACAAAAGGGGGGTCCGAGATTCTCCCGAAGGTTTGCTCGGAAGCCGTCTACGGCGGCATTCCACGCTCGCTTATTCCCGCGGGCGTAAGCATTCCCCAGAAAATTGCGGCGCTCTGTGTCTCCGTCCGAGCGTCGGCTTATAGGGCAACCCTCTGCCTGGCCCGTCTGCTTCACAGGATCACGCCCAATGGCACCTGCCAAGAAGAACTGTAGAGCCGGTCGTGACAGGAGCCGTATAACAAAGACTAGCAGCGGCCGAGCGGACTTCGTGCCTGCAGGCGTGGATTCTAGCGAGTATTGACGTAAAAGTCTAGCGAAACGCTCACTAACATCACACCTGCGTTCATGTCTCTCCCTAAGAGAGCGGGAAGGCCCTGTTTGAATGTACGCGTTGTGGTTGCGAGCGCTATACGTGTTTTGGTTGTGTGAATGTGTGAGCGTAAGAATGTGTCATTTTTTGCGCTCGAATATTCTTCTTCCAAAGCTGTTTTAATGTGATAGTTTTACTCCCGTGAAGGAGTGCTTTCACTCTACCTCAGGAGTAGCACTGCACTCCATGAGCAGGCGTTGGTTCACTCTCTGCCTAGCGAGCGTTGTTTCACTCCGGAAAAAGGAGTGCCCAACGGGACAAGCGAAAGCTCTCGCAAAGGGCGTCGGGCACTCCCTCTGTTCTAAGAGTGAAGGCACATATGGGTAATGGACCTATTTACTACTTTGGTTTGTGCAGAAGAGAAAGGTATCAAGTGTTTCCCACTCTTGGGCTCGTAAAACCAACAGACATGGTTATCCAAAAACTAATGTCAGGTCAAGCAACTTAAGAGTGTTAGAATTTGCCATTTCGTGTGTTAGTGTTAGAGGCTGACCAACCGTTCAAAATTTCTTAGGGATAAAATCCGCGCAGCCTTGAAACCAGGTGTAGGGAAACTTGCTCTGTTTCGAAAGAAAGAACTGTTGCAATATCAACCATTGTGGTGGCTAGGTTGCGTGTGCACAGAATGTTGTGTATTGAACACACTTGTCGTGTGGCCGCGCATACGTTGGACAAACTGAAAGGTGCAACAATAAGCGCGTAAAAGAACATTATAATAAGGTGCAGAAACGCGCCGATGGCCACCTGGCTATCCACTGCAATGATCGTGGTTGCGTGCCATACTTTGATAACATTTGCATTTTGTATCGCGACAGGGATATGTTAAAGAAATTGATAGTTGAAGCTGCAGAAATGAAACGGGATGATTTTGATTGTGTTAGCGCACAGTCTGTTTCGCTTAGACAGAAAGAACTTTGTTTTTTGGATGGTGTGTTAGGCAATAATGAGTGAGGACTGGCATGACACGTGGGCTTCTGTGTTTTCTCTTCAATCTTTTACCTTTATATATGTTAGCGTTTTCGAATAAAAGCTTAGTTGCAGTTAAGCGCTTGTGTAGTGTCTCTCTTTCTTGTCCCTGTGTCTAGTTTTGCGCTTCCAACGAAGATGGAATTAGAGCGGACGTAGAATAAACTTGGTGCCGGTATGGACCAGTAGAACCTTCGGATAACGCATTCCTTGCTCTACCGATTGAGCTGAAGGGGTGGTCATTTTCTGTCCACTTTATATGGTATTTCTGGTAATGACGATGACAACATTCGTTTTCGCATCAATACAGTGTAATGTCTGTGCGTGTACTCCTGGTGCAGTTAGCTAGCGCCACTCGTAGAAATGACGGCGAGTGTGGAACACACTTTGTGCCAGTTGGCGTCACGTGACGCCTTGAATAGATCGTTGTCGCACAGCCTTTATTGGCACGTTTTACAAGTACATGAAAGAAATCACGGCACTCATTCTCTTCCTGGTCAAACGCGAATGTATGTACGGCTTGAAAATGTTGGTGGGGGTGAAGAACCACCAAAACCTCGTATGAGAATTTTCGTTCGGGCGCAAAAAATGTAAGTTGCAATGATATATTACAGAAAAACCTCGTTGATACGCTTAAGAAAAAGAAGAGATAACACGAGGAAAACGTACTATGCGGGGGAACTGACATACCGAATTCATTAAACATCGCGCAGTTTCGCTTGATAACGATATCGCGATCGTTCGAAACGGGAACATATGACGACGTTCTGCTTTTCTTAACAACCGAACTGTTGAACCTCTCCATAGCTTTGAATACCTAGCAATTGCATGTGATAGTAACCTTTATCGGAAAATTTCAGTGCACACCGTTTACAAGATTTGCTTACGCTATTACATATTGTGACGTGAGAGACTATCCTAATTTGACCGCAACATGACTGCTGTATTGTATTTATCTTGTCAGCTTAGTTGTGGATCCTACTGCCAAACATGCACAACTTACCTGGTACCGTTATTCCATCCACGAAGGTTGGTTCCCGAATTGCTTTTGCCTTGGTAAATAATCCCAGTGACACACTCTTTCATTAGAATATTGTTTACTATTTGGTAGGTGTTCAGGATCTCCTGCTTAGCAAGCGAAATAATAAGTAGTAACTCACCGGTTCCTTCACATATTTCCTTCCCTTCACTTTATAAGCACATACCACGGAAGGTGCAGCAATTGAAACATTCCTGCGCGCTCCATAGTTTATGATGAAAGGGTGATTGAAATTTCTATTGCGAAAGTGTTGTATAATATGTAAGCACTAGTTGGTTTTTAAGCGAGCATAGCGTTCACTTTTTGTTTTGCTCATTAGTGTGGTGTCCAGCCTAGCACTTCAGTTTTATCGTCAGGTCAATAATGTGCAGTACGAAACAAATAAAAAACATGCGCCGTCACCTGCTGTGGGCTTATCCGGACCAGCCACGCGCCGACGAAAATGCGGCATCTCGCCCCTGGAAACTTGTCGGCTGCTTTTCGCATGAACCACGCAATAGAAAAATTATTATTACGCATATTTTTGTAATACAGTTATTTCACGTTTTCTTCTTTTCTGCGCAACAATCTACTTTGCAATTTACTCTTCTTTAAAAAAATGTCTTTCTCAATACAGCAATATTCGACAGGTGCGCAAGTCATTGGTGCAACGATGAGTTTTACGGGGCGCGTATGCTACCACTCCAAATATTTCTAGATGCGTTTTTGTAATTACGTAATAAATGTTGCAACCATTAGAAAATGATGAGAAAATGAAGGAAATGAGAAAATGAAGGAAAGGCGCTCGAAACCTGTTTTTTTACAGAGCTCATTACTGCTCGTTTTTGTTCTAGTCAGTAAGCATATCAAACGAATATGGGTGGCTATTACTTTCTCCAAAAAGTGACTTCAGTACGGTGGGGAGCCGACAATGTCATATCGAAACACAGAAAAGGGTATTAGTTGGTACAAAATACGAAAAAGGGCGTTACACTGGAGCACAAATAACCTACACAAGCACGACTGTAAGCACTTTGCAACCCTCTTTATTACAGTTCGTCTTGACAAGCAAGAAATGGCTTCTAACGCATTTGCTACTCCAGTTTAATGAAACGGAACCTAGGCGGCTTTTCTGGCCGACTCGTACGCTGTGAGAGGAAGCCTATGTCCCCATGGTGGTTCTCCACTCTGAATTCTTTCAATATCTGTGGAAGAGAATGACCAGAGTTTGCATACGATCTCGAAATATATTTGAGGGTGACAATATAAATGCTTTTTCGCAGAATAAAAATGTATATCAGCGTGTATAGTAATTATTAACTCTTCGCGACACGGTAAGAAAAGAACATTCATGTGTATTATCTATTGAGCATGGAATACTTTTTCGCGCTATTTTAGTTCAGCACTCACTGAATAGTACAGTGGGATATACAGCTTTCATGCTTGAAAATCCTTGAAACTATAACGTTTTTATGCATCACTGACTACATTTCTAAACGCTTTGGGAACGGTGGAACTGAAAATCTTCAGGTGGACCTTAAGATTTTTAGTACCATCACACCACCATTCCCTGTCAGCGTTCTGAAGATTTTCATGAACTGTGGTAGTAGCAGTGGTAGCAGTATCTACATTAACATCACGGACGTAAATGTACTCGGCAAATTCGCGTTAGGCTAAGTGAAATTTCATTAAACTCAGGCCCCATAGGCGTAGACTGCATTGCCGCCACTGCATTGCCGCCAGTGTGGGTGTACTCCTGTTTGTTCTACATCAATTTTGTACAAACACAGGAGCCAAAAAGCACGTGAACTTGTTGAGGCCGCAAATATCGCCAAAATGTCGCAAGCATGTGTCACTCAGTCAGGCGTTGGTGACACTACATGAGAAGGAAATTTCAAATCTTGGAATAGCATGAAGCATGTTCCATGGGTGTGCTTTGCTTTGAGCGAGAGAGAAAAAAAAGGGCCTGAAAATTTTCTTTGCGCATGCACCGTTCGGCGGTGTGATGGATATATGTTTTACTTCTGATTAAAAAAGTTGAAAGTCAGCGCTTGTTCTTGTCATTCCTCCCTGCGAGCGTGTTCTTGCTTTTCGCGCTGCTTCGTTCTATAGGCCTCTAGCATTGCTAGAATGGCAGCACGGGCTAGTCGGTGATTTAGAATCGACGTATTTGCACAGCGCTATGTGAACGAGGACGTACGCAAGGACACAACACAGCGCCTGTGTTGTGTCCTTTCATACGTCCTCGTTCACTTATCGCTGTGCAAATATGTCGATTCTAGCAATGCGCCTCCATCGAAGTGCGGCCACCACGGCGAGGATTCGCTTCCGCAACCATCGGGTTAGTAATTCATAATAATATATGGGATTTAAGGTCCCAAAATCACGATATTGACACCGTATTGGAGGGCCCCGGAAATTTCGACCACCTGGGGTTCTTTAACGTGCACCTAAATCCAAGTAAACTAGCCTCAAACATTTTCGCCTCCATCGAAAATGCAGCCGCCGCGGCCATCGGGTCAGTTGTCAAGCACCATAACCACTAGACCACCGTGGCGGGTTCCTCAAAATGTTGTGCATTAGTATGAACAAAACTACCCTCAAGGTACTATCCATTATCCAGATACAAAATATGTATATGTGTGCACATCAGTACTTGCGCTTTAGTACTCAGTTATTGTTTCCCATTGCGAATGTCAGGAATTCTTTGTTACTAGAAGTTTACGTCAGTTAAACCTCTTGGGATAGTTGTTGCATGCTTCTTTAAATTACAAGACGGAAACCACCAAGAAAAGACAGGCGAAAGGAATGAGCGTTTGACGCTCTTTCCTTTCGATTGTTTTTTCTTGTTTGTTTGCGTCTTGTAATTTCATGAGGATAGATGTTTACGCTAAATCAGAAATACTAGGTATTGTTTTGCTCTCTCGCATGATCTGGAAATTCGAAGCGCCGAGAACGTAACGGCAAATCACGGTCTTAATGTGCTGCTGTAAAGTGGTACCTCCGCTGCTTTTGGAGCATTGCCATTTGACTGTACAAATGAGGAGCATTCATTTGTATTCTGCGCATACAAGAGACAGACAGGTGAATTCATGTCAATGCCGCTGGCGAATGCCGCGAAAGTTCTTCCATTTCAATGTTGTGTCACGTACGCAAAAAAAAATCACAGCATATCCACGGAGTGAATGATGATGAGTGGGCGAAGCTGCGGAGGTTCATCCGTAAACCGTGAATCTTCCGTGAATTCTGCCCAGTACATCATCACCGACGTGAGATCGGGCGCGTTTATACTAAAGGTTCGATGAGTTATGACGACTTGCAGCTCACTTTAATTTTACATGTACGCTGTGAATTTTCATTGTTTAGAAAACCATTGCTTTATAAAACATCTGGCGTCTTTCGTTAAGCAGCTGGCGTCTTTTCGTTTTGCTTTAGAAACATCTGGCGTTCTTTCGTTTTGCTTTTACAAAACATCTGGCGTCTTTCGTTGGTTTATTTCATCAATCAACGGCGTTTTGAACAAAATTTTTATTGTTTAATCGCGCACAGGAGAAATCTCACCAGGCACTACCTTGGAGGTAAAGAATGGCTGCTAATGGGAATGAGAGATAGAAGAAGTCGCCTTTTAGCTAACGCTGCGAATTTTTTATTGTTCAACAACGCACAGGAAAAATCTCCCACCGGCACCACCTTGGAGGTCAAAGCGTAAGACTGGTTACGCACTACGACTACTACGACTACGACTACGACGACGACTACGAGGGACGAACGGGTGCCGCCTTAAGGAGCTTCGCCCCTAAAAATCATCGCTATACCCTGCATAACACAGCGTATCGCACGAACAACCCACACCAGAATAGTGAAGATGCGTGCTGGCACGATCGAAAAGGCTGGTTAAGGCACCAGTTAAGGCATCATGTGACGCATGGTACTGAGAAATGCTGCGTCTCCATTGCAAACTGAATTTGATATTATATGTTTTATTAGGAAGTTAACCGAAACGAGTTCAGCACTGCACGGGCCGTGATTATCATCCCGGGCCCGGCCCGGTCACTGTACGCGTTGAAGTTTGCCCGCCCGAACCCGGCCGGGAGACTCAAAGCGAGGCCCGGGCCCGGTCCTAACCCGAGAAAAAATTTCGCCTACCCGGCCCGGCCCGGCCCGACCGCAGATCGGGCCCGACAGGTGCCCGAACCACTAATCTAGGTGGTGTTGCCCGAACATAGAATCGATAACAAGGTGTTTTAAGTGGCAAACGCTGTGTTGACGCATGTGTCGCTACAATTATACTTTAACCTACGGTAATTTCTCGTAAAGAGGGGCTTACGGTGGAAACAGATGAGCAGAATACTGGGCACAATGGATGTTTGTTCAGCAGTGCTATACTGTACCTCTTTCTTCCGCAAATACATGGGGAGGGCGTTTTGTAGCAGATAATATTATAGGGAGCGCAATAAACACAGAAGATAATACGATAGGGAGCGCAATAAAAACAGAAGAGACAGAGAACAGAACGCCCTCTTCCCTTTGTTTTTGTTGCATTCTCTGTCGAAATTTAAAACATGTTCTAACGACAAAGCCGATCGTGCACCCTTCTGGATATGTAGCATGTGTCTTCAGCATAGTAGCACCTTGCCACAGGAAGAGAAATAGAGGAAGAAAGCCAAATTCCTTACCTTGCAACTACACAAACCTATAGATAAAAATGATAAAGAACCGCGTGCACCACGTGCACTTTTACAATTAGCATATCGATAAACGCTAAATTTTAATTCGCGTATCGTTAAACAATCACACCATTGAATGTGTTCGGACTATTAAACATCCTGGCATTATATTTGATAGTAACTTAACTGGAGAGACCAAATCAATACCGTTTGCAAAAAGTTGTCTTTCAGCTGTTACACTCTCATACGCACACGTTAATACATTGACTTAGGTTTGCTGCGAACATTATATTTTAGTCTAATTCACTGCCACCTCAGCTATTGTTGTGAGTCGTGGGGCTAAACGTACTTAACATACCTTACTCCGCTAATCCGATCATAAAAACAAGCTGTGCGTGTGATTACTTCCTCTCCGAGTCATTAGCCCTCTAGTACTCTATTTCAGAGACCGCGTATACTGCTGTTTACGGACGTACGGAACTACAAGATTTCCTGTTTAGTAAATAAAATAATAAACACAAACACGCCCCTGCCCCATACTATTTTTCACGTTCCCGTCGTTAAACACACGGCAGGCAAGCTTCGGTAATCTTAACCTTCCTTTATGTTCGATTGTGTATGGTGGGATACTAATCCAATTTTCTGGTGCTAAGCTGTAGAAGAGTTTGCCTATTGAAATAAAACTCACAAGAAGTTTTGACATTACCTGCAAACAATACTTCGTTTCTAACCAGGTATTTCCTTGAGCTTTTATTTATTCTTTAAAATTTTCTCATGTATGTTTATTGTGTTCATAGTGAATATATATTGTTACGTCTACAAAAGGTTTTATTGAGCTGCGACGTACCGGTAGACGCGAAGGTGTTGCCCAGACGCGTACCGGAGGCCTCTCTCACTAGCCGAACGTCCTCTTCTACTCTAACCACCCTGTTTCCCACTACACAGATGCTCATACCCAAATCACGTATGTAGTAACATTTCCCTCCGCGCAGACGAAGCCCACCGGGCGAGTCAAACAGTCTCTCGAGGAAGAAAGCGCTTCAAACGCGCTACATGGACAAGTTCAGTCTTTGCAGACCGTCGGCCATTTGAATGGAGACGCGCTACGCGGTAAGTTAAATCACTTAGACGGTCTCAAGGAGGTTAAAAAAAATTTGCTGGAGTGGCGATTATTGCGCAAGAGTGAAGCCGTGCCCACCAAAAGATGGCGGCTGCGGCCGCCATCTTAGTAGGGGCACGATAAATCATCGACATTTGGCGAAGGAAAGCGAGCGTTTTCCACAAACGCCAGACGAGTTTAATATGGCAACTTTGACGGGTCAGATACTGCTCCAAGCGTGTCTTTGTGTTACTGGTTTTCATCAGTAAGCCTCAAAGTCATGGCAAATTTTATTGGAGATCAATCGCCAATACTCCACTCGACGGGTTACTTTTGTCGGCAACAACTATCTTTTATTTTATAATTAACGTAGTATTTATACTAACAGATCAAAGCCATTTGATCTCTTAGTAGGCACCACCAGAAAAGAGCGTGTTTCCGAGCTCTTTGGTGGGCAAAAGCTGGCTTCACTTGTGCTGGCAAGGCGTTGCGAGAGCTTCCGCTCCAGAATTTTTTTTAACCTCCTTGGACGGTCTGTAACAACATAAGGTCCCGCATAGTGCGCCAGCAGTTTTTCGCACAACCCGCGTTTTCTAGTTGGCGTCCACAGCAACACTAGGTCACCGCGATTATACGTCACGTGTCGGCGTCGACGGTCAAAACGTGCCTTCGAGCGATCTTGCGAAGCAAGAGTGCGCAAATAAGCAAGACGTCGGGCTTCTTCTGCACGGCAGACGATCTCGGATATACAGGGATCATGGTAGTCCAAGAACGGGAAGACGGTATCGAGGGTATGACGAGGCGGCCGAGCATAGAGAAGAAAGAACGGACTGTAGCCGGTAGTTTCATGCTGTGCGGTGTTAAATGCGTAAGTGATGAAAGGTAGAACGCTGTCCCAGTTCTGGTGGTCTGATGAGACATACATAGATAGCGTGTTCGTGAGAGTCCTGTTAGTTCGTTCCGTTAGACTGTTTGTTTGCGGATGATATGGTGTAGAGTGCCGAAACGTGGAAGCACACACACGAAGCATCTCTTCCACCACGTCTGCAGTGAATTGTCGCCCACGATCACTGATAACAATTTTAGGAGGTCCGTGTCGTAGAACCACAAAACGGAGCATAAATAAACATACATCGGCTGCAGTTGCCGATGGTATGGCAGCTGTCTCGCAGTACCTTGTTAAATGATCGGTGCATACGACTATCCACCGATTTCCATTAGAAGACCGCGGAAAGGGCCCAAGAAGGTCGATCCCAACTTGCTCGAATGGAGTTCTAGGGGGCGGCACAGGATGTAGTCGCCCTGAAGGAGCACTTGTAGGGCGCTTGTGACGTTGACACTCGTTGCAACTAGAGACGTAGTGTTCCGTCGTCTGGCGCATTCTTGGCCAGTAAAATCTTTCTTGAAGCCGGCTAAGAGTTTTCGCTGTGTCTAAATGACCGGACGTTGGATCATCATGCATAGCCTGCAAGACGGAAACGCGGAGACTCTTCGGAACCACGAGAAGATATCGTGAGCCGGTCGTAGCGTAGTTCTTTTTGTACACTAGCCCGTCGCGGATGCAGAAGCGAGTCGCCGATGATTGTGGTTCGGTAGCAAGGAGCTGCTGTATGGTGTCGTCCCTTTGCTGCTCAGTCTTAAAGGCATTGGTATCAGGAAATGGTAGGTCCAATGGTGCGATGTAGGTGTCGAAGTTGTCCGCGTCACAGTCCGTCGACGGGAGCGGTAATCGCGAAAGACAATCTGCATCAGCGTGACGACGACCACTTTTAAAGGAAACCGTAAAGTCGTATTCCTGTAGACGGAGTGCCCAACGCGCAAGGCGACCAGACGGGTCACGCAGATTGACCAACCAGCAGAGAGAATGATGGTCTGTGACGATGGTAAAGGGGCGTCCGTACAGGTAGGACCGGAAGCGCTGCACTGCGAAGACTACTGCGAGGCATTCTTGCTCTGTGACGGTGTAGTTGCGCTCGGACTTGCTGAGCGACCGACTTGCATACGCGACGACGTGTTCTTTGGTACCTAAGCGCTGAACCAAGACGGCGCCTACACCAACACCGCTAGCGTCTGTGTGTAGTTCTGTGGGAGCCAGAGGATCGAAGTGTCGAAGAATGGGATGGGACGTCAAAAGGAACTTCAACTCAGAAAAAGCGGACGTACATTCCGGTGTCCAGTCAAACCGCACGCCTTTCTGAAGCAGGCACGTGAGCGGGTGCGCGATATTGGCAAAGTTAGGAATGAATCGACGGAAGTATGAGCAAAGGCCCAAAAAACTGCGCAGTTCTTTAACCGAGTGAGGTTGCTTGAACGCCTCAACTGCGGCCGTCTTCGCGGGATCCGGTCGTATGCCTTCTTTGTCTACTAAGTGGCCAAGGACGAGTGTTTGGCGCTCTCCAAATGACATTTCTTTGAATTGAGCACCAAACGTGCCTTGCTTAGGCAATCCAGCACGAGACCAAGGCGTGTGTTGTGCTCAGAGAAAGTGCGCCCGAAAATCACAACATCGTCCAAATAACACATGCAGACTTCCCACTTTAAACCACGCAGAATGTTATCCATGAAGCGCTCAAAAGTTGCAGGTGCATTGCACAGTCCGAACGGCATCACATTAAATTCAAAAAGTCCATCTGGTGTAACAAATGCCGTTTTCTCCTTGTCTTCCTCGTGCATTGGAATCTGCCAATACCCTGACCTCAAATCAACGGACGAAAAATAAGAGGCTGATGAAAGACAGTCTATAGCATCATCAATCCGTGGTAGTGGGTATACGTCTTTTTTGGTGATCGCGTTAAGGCGGCGGTAGTCAACACAAAATCGCCATGTTCCATCTTTCTTCTTGACTAGAATTACGGGAGCGGCCCACGGACTACATGATTCTTGAATGACATTTTTCTTTAGCATCTCGCAAACCTGTTCATTGATCACTGCGCGTTCCGAAGGCGACACACGGTATGGTTTCTGTCGGAGAGGTCTATGGGATGCCGTGTCTATGCGGTGCTTTATACGAGAAGCAGGGAATGATGACGGAGCCTGTAGCTGTGCGAAATCGAAAAGACCGGCATGTTCGCGCAGAATACTCGCCAGTTCATTACGCTCGTTGGTGCGGAGAGACTTGTCAATCATAGCCATAATAGAGGTGTCCCTGGCGTGAAGATTATCGAAATCGGGTTTATCTGAGGAATCGCTGCTCTCTGCAAGTATGGCAAGCGAGAATACTTGATGTTGACGAATCTCGGCCAATTTGAGACCCTCCGGCAGTACCGTAGGTTCATCGGAGCAGTTGACCGCCCATAAACCAGTACGCCCTTGCACAACTGACAAGGTACAGTAGGGTATTAAAACATTCTTCTTTATGCAACTGAGGTGAACAGGCTCCACGGTGGCGTCAAATGTCTCCTCGGTTGCAGGGGAACAGGCGACAGGAACACACTTGGCAGACAAGGGTGGCACAGTTGTGTCCATGGACACACAAAGGGTACTTTCCTGACAAGGCGGGTTTTCTATAAACGCAACTGGAACAGCTGAATCTACTGTCATCTCTCCTGTGCGGCAATCGACAGTGGCACCACAAAGCTTCAGGAAATCGAGTCCCAGAATTACATCATGCGTACTTTGAAAGAGAACAGCAAACTCCGCAATAAATTTCTGACAACCCAAACTAACAGCCACAGTACAGACTCCAACAGGTTGTAATACATCTCCACCAACTCCGCGAAACGTATCAGCACGGTCCCAGCGGAACATAATTTTTCGTCCAAGGAGGTGTTTAAACACAAGACTCATCACTGACACGGTTGCACCTGTGTCCACTAAGGCCATTGTTGAGACACCATCGATAAGCACAGGAACCTTGTTTTTAAGCATGCAAATTAAAGGAGGTATTTCGGTTGAAATCGAAGACTGTCCAGCGACCTCACCTCCAACGGCCGCGCCGACTAGTTTTCCGGAGGAGGCGAGGGATACCGGCGCCGAGGAGACGGTGATCGGTTGGCACGAGGGACCGGTGGTGGTGTCACACTGCGGTCGGAGGCCGGAGAACGGTTTCGTAGCGGTCTTGGTATCTCGTGAGATGCGCTCCCCGGGAACGTCGGGGCTCGTGCAGAGTCGGACCGATGGAATCTCGATGATCGGTCGTACCTCGGCGGCTGCTGGTAGTTGCAGTACCTGGCGATGTGGCCTTCGACGCCACAGTTGTAGCAGACTGGTAGTGGACGCTCGCCGGACCACTGCTGAGAGCGCTGTGCTGTGAAGTGTCGTCTAACCGAATGCAGTGGGCCAGCTTGCTGAACGGGAACTGCCCGCCTCTGTGGGGCGGGGCCGGAACGAAAGCGTTGGTCGTACCGCTGGTCAGACGTGAATGAGTCCTGACGTGGCCACGAAGTGTGAGCTTCGCTGATGTCCGTCACACATACCGATGGTGGCACAGGAGCTAACGGCGCCGCGTAGTAGGTTGGACAGCTAGGCGGACGATGGATGGTGTCGTCGACCAATACGTCTTGTCGCTGTAGCTCTTCGCGCACGATTGCCCGGATAGTAGCGGCGAGGTCGGCGGGCGGGCTCACGTCGACGCTGGCGACCGTTGTTACATTGGCCAGCCTACCAAATTTCGGGGCAATGCGACGAGTCTTCAACTTTTCAAATGTACGGCAGTGACGTTGGACGGCGGAGACGGAGGTGAGGTCTTCCCTACCTATCAGAAAATTGTAGACGTCTTCTGCTATACCCTTCAGGAGGTGTCCGACCCTGTCTTCTTCAGACATCTGCGGGTTCAAGATCTTACAAAGCTTCAGGACTTCCTCTATATAGGTGGTGCACGTCTCCCCAGGAGTCTGAGCTCTTTGAGCCAGCGTTCGCTCCGCGCTTTTCTTTTTCGAATCAGAGTCGCCAAAGCATTTCTTGAGTTCATCAGCAAAAAGATCCCACGTCGTTAAGAACTCTTCGTGGTTTTCGTACCACATCAGGGCGGTCTCCGTGAGAAACAGCGCGACATTTTCCAGTTGGTCGGTGGAATTCCAGCAGTTGTACCGGCTCACCCTTTTGTAATGCGTCAGCCACGCGTCTACATCTTCTCCTGCCCTGCCCGCGAACGAGCGGGGTTCAATATAGTGGTGCCGAGGAGCAGCCGGCGCTGACCTTTGCGTGGTTGAGGTTGTTGAGTCTTGACCTGCGCCGCTCTGGGCCATGACGAATGTTGTCGGCGGCAGACCGGCAAGACGACGGCTCCGGCGAAGTTCAAGCAGCTGTGGCTCCGTGGTACGTTGACGTGCTGTACCTCGCACCTCCACCACTCTGTTACGTCTACAAAAGGTTTTATTGAGCTGCGACGTACCGGTAGACGCGAAGGTGTTGCCCAGACGCGTACCGGAGGCCTCTCTCACTAGCCGAACGTCCTCTTCTACTCTAACCACCCTGTTTCCCACTACACAGATGCTCATACCCAAATCACGTATGTAGTAACAATATTCTTTGTTTTTTAGTATGGGTCATTGAATCTTTATAACACTTCTGGCTTATGGATGATACTTTCGCTTTTGTTTCTTTTTTCTGCACAAGGCTGCTAATTCGTATAACCTTTTTTTCTATTGGACCCATCACTAGCCGCGTAGGCTATGGGTCCAAATATTTGTGTACGCATTTTGCATATTATGGTGTAATAAAATTCTTCTTGTGATTAAAAAAACGTATAAGCAGCAAAAAGGAAGAAAAGAACTATATGTCATGGCAATATTTTCAGATATCACACCACTGCTAGTATAAGAGTGTATAAAAATTTTTTTGGCATATTTTATAGTTTATTTCTTCACATGATATTGTGCAAAAAATCAAATTGTCCAGAGATTCCGCCTTTAAGGACTCCATGCGCTGTTGCATCACATACTCTGCCATGGTAAAGTTTATCGCACTGCTTGCGCTAGCCGCAGGGGCGCACATCAACCTTGCGAATTCTGCAGGCGTCGGCAGTCGTTGTTCTTACCTTCGACCACTGGAACAAATTTAGAATATCTTTGTGGACCTCTGCAGACTGAACATAGCTGTCCAGCTCACCCTTTATTTCTCTCGTTCTCAAACGTCGTGTCATTCTTCAATGTCACCTATAAAACTCCTCTTTGAGGGCTTCTCCTTGCAGTTTTCAGCACTGTATGTCATGCACAGTTTCCACTGTGCTCTTTTTTTCCATAACATGATGGTGTATGCCTTCCTAACGATGTTGTACTGGTAGAAGGTGGTCATTGCACGGCGCGGGTAAAACTGGCATGAGGTTGACGACGCGATTTCGATCAATTTTCGGGGTTCGTCACCAGTTCGTTTATAAAGGCGCGAAGAAGCTTTTCGACGCTTACTCATTGGATGCATATGGTTCGAGGTAAACGAACAGCACCCGGCACGGAATTCGTAATTGTCTTTTTCAAGCCAGATATTTGTCAAGCGAATATACTTTGCTCCACGCCTTGTTTAATGGGCATATGCTATCCCTGCACATTCAAACGCTGTTGCGGCGGTATCGTGTGGCTCTCGCACTATATAGCGAAGGGGTTTCAAACACGCAGCCCGCAAACCTCTCGCTAGCGGCCCGCAAATGACTGTCTTCGTCCCACTCTTTTCTTGATAAGTTCTTTCTTAAGCTACACAGGCATGACAGCGCTAAAGCATTTTTTTTTCGTGAGGCACCCATGCGCCCACCATGTGTTGCTACATAACCGTTAAACAAAACTCCACATTTCAGAATTGGCGTTCGGTTTTTGGTCATTTTGGAGATATGTAACCATATGTTGTTGGAATTCTGCCGACGAATACCCTTCAAAAAATGGCCCATATATGAGGTATAGAAAAGGTCTTTCAAATGGCAACGTTAGCTGACATTTGGTACACTCCCAGTCAGGTCCCGCTTAAAGTGCTATATACAGCCAGCAAACCGGATATTTTTCTTCAAGTTTTGTGGATATAGCCATCATTTAACCAAGCCCTGATTAGCAGTGTACGAGCTATCACCCCCCCCCCCCCGCCTTCCGCTCTTATCTTCGCCACTGTCCCTTCCCCTGCGGGAGTCAATTTACTTGAATACAGCCCCTTAGCTGAAGCGAGATTTAAAACACCAATATAACGGAACAAGAAAGAGCTCAGACGTTAACAATGTGGTCACACAAAGCAGGCTGTGCATGTCCATCTCGCCTGACGTGACCGCTGGGAGCCGTGACGGAACCAGGGAAAAAGAATGTCATTATAGGAATTCTATGTAACGAGACTACGTGCAGTCCTTTCGCTTAAGTGGAAGGCTGAAACTTTCAAGAAAGTGTCCCCGCTTTGGAGCTCTTTGATCATTCTTGCGCCGATAAATTAGAGGTATAAATTCATTATTTTCAATGAATACTGTGATTGCAGAATAACATTTGGAATATAAAATAAACCGAATGCAAATAAGGCACAGAATACCGATATGTTAATTATATAGGAGACTGGTAAATTTACTTTTAGCTCGCCTGTTTCAGATAAATCAAGTAGCCCAAAATGCAACGAGGAAAAAAATTTTCTGTAGGTGTCGGTGATAACATTTCTCCAAATAGCTTGCCCCACATAAAAAAGGCGTTTTTTCGCGATAAAATGTGAAACATTTATGTATGCACGACGTATATGCAACAAACTTAAAGGGACACTGAAGAGAAGAACGATTTTAGTATTATCAGTCAGTTACTCTTTTACAATTGCAAAAT
This sequence comes from Rhipicephalus sanguineus, assembly GCF_013339695.2. Lineage (NCBI taxonomy): Eukaryota > Metazoa > Arthropoda > Arachnida > Ixodida > Ixodidae > Rhipicephalus > Rhipicephalus sanguineus. The sequence goes on along the minus strand of NC_051183.1, from coordinate 125,130,833 downwards.
CACGACGGTCGCTGCGACAAGACTACGTGACGTCATAGCAGACTACGTGACGTCATAGATTCTGAGTGTCTACTGGGGCCCACATTGTTGCTAATCGGTGAAAATAAAGTCCATTGACCTCCTGAGGGGGCCATACATTTAACATACCAAGTTTCAGGAAATTTCGTTGAGCTAAAGTCCCAAAATACGAAAAATACAGTTTGAAATCCGTGACGTTGCGCGTGGAGTTTTCAGGGCGAAATTTAAAAATGAAACTTTGACCTTGATTTTCTCCTCAATTAATGAACCCATCATGGTGAAATGAATGGCAGTCGAGTTCTCAGAGTACACTTTATCGGTGTAAACCGATTCAGTGTTTAACTTTATAGTGTCCCTTTAAGGACGGAGCAAAGACCAAGCCCGGCCCGAACCGAGCCCACCACCTCAAACCCGGGCCCGGCCCCTGCCCACACCTTCAGGCGCGAGCCCGGCCAGGGCCCACCGTGAAAATTACTTTACCTGGCCCGGCCCGGCGCACAGGCCGGGCAGGGCCAGGTCCGGGTTTTTGTGTAGGCCCAAGCCCGTACAGTGCTCAAGCAACGGCACTCTAAAATAAAAGCAGTATGCGCGAAAAATTATAATATCTTCCCATATAGTAGGTTAAAGGGCAAGACAGACGGTACGATTTTCCATGCGATGCGACGTCCGACACGGCGGTGGGCTAACCGGAATGGCGACCTTTCATATCATCGGACAGCCACCATTCCCCCTCCCCCACCGCTGCGTCGGCCGGCACATCGCATGCAAAATCGAACCGTCTGTCTCGCGCTTAACACTATCGTACAAAAGGCAATGCTATTGCGAAAAGACAAAGACCGAGCACAGGTTGTAAGTCTTTATCCTTGATAAGACAGTGAAACCTATTATCCGCTTGCTCACCTTGGCTATAAGAATAGAGAGTTCTAGTTCGGCTATCCTTCTTCCAATGCACATCCGTATACCAGTGCTGAATGGCAGGGAAGCGAAAGGGTGCATCGCCCAATTTTCCAGAGCTTCGGGTACCCGGCCGCCGATTACACGAAGCCAACGGTCTGGTATGAATTCAGAAGCTCTTGTGAAGTTCTCCTCCAGTCTTCCACTGACGAACATTTCAGTCCGCAAGACGGTCTGTAAGGCAGTGGGCACGTAACGAAATGTGAACAACTAGGGAGGTTAAATATTCGCGCACTCCTGGCAAATGCCACACCGAAGCTGAACATTTGGCCCGATAAGACAAACACCACAATAGGTAAGAAGGGGAGAATTGGAAAACTAACCTGGAGTCTTGAAGGGTGAACTTGTCGGCTAGTTATATGAACAGTGAGAAAGACATAGAAAAAGGCACAGCGCTACTCTTGCCAAGTTAACCAACACGAAAGAGTTTTGCGAAGTTACCCAGCACAGCGCTACGTGCTTGGGTGCCTTTTTCCGTCCTCGCCTCTCGCAATGTTCCCCTACAGTTCAAAGGAAAATTGAAGTTGGTGCCAAATGTGCGTCAACATACTAGATAAAAATGAATCTGCCTTTTCTGAGATTTTTGTATTGTTTATAGCGTTGGAAATCATCAATAAACCACAAAACTTTGTTGAATTATTGCAAAGAAAACAGACACAAAAACGAGGCCGAGGCGCTGCATAGGAATGGAAACTTGAGCAAGTTGGTAGGCGTTCATCTTTGGTTGAAACAGTGCACAGAGGACGAGGACGAAGAAATGGGAGCGCGAGACAGTCGCTGACTAACAACTAAATTTGATTGGGAAAAACAAGCATATATATAGGTGATACACATCGTACGAAAAGCCCGTAGGCAAGAAAATATAGATAAACTGTGGTATCATATTTTGCCAGTGCTGCATAAGTACATAAATTCTGCGTCACTGAGCAAAGTAGATGGGAGGCTGACACACTTATCGCCTTTACTTCGAATGTGGAAGGCCTCAGTGACTTCTCTTGCAATTTGTGCTTTATGATGTGACAGTACCACAGTGTCGCTAAGGAAGGGCGGGCAGTCACATTCCTGACAATGGGCGGCGAGAGAGAATGGCTTTGTGTCTGACAATGAACTTTCGTGTTCCCTAAGACGAACGTTAACACATCTTCCGCTCTGGCCAATGTATGTTTTTCCGCATGATAATGGTATGTGATAGACAATGGCCTGCTTGCAATCTGTATAGTGGAAAGTATGGTTAATTTCGCAGTTGCCAGGAACCCTTTCATTGCCTTTGCTATGTTTACAGTGCTTTTCTGCACTTTCGCGCGTATGGACTCAAGCTTATGTGGGGACGAAAAAACTACGTCTTTTTGCCAACATCTTTTGGCCACGTTTTGTAGCGTTAGCTACACTGGCCTAGCCGGAGCCGATTTCGCTTGGATCCTCACGAGCCGTGCTTCGCACGCGCGAGGATCAGTGATGTCACACAACTGGCTCACCGAGCCGCCATCTCACACGCTCTGCGCCACCGCCGCGCGCGACTCGCCGCTGCTGGTCTGCGCGTTCGGGAGGAGTGGCGTCGTAGCCGCAGCAGACACACTGGCGCCGGCGCGCGCGCAGACTTCGCCCCCGCCGCGCGCGCGACTCGCCGCTGCTGGTTTGCGCCGCATTCGAGAGGAGTGACGTCGTAGCCATGGCAGACACACTGGCGCCGGCGCACACGCAGCTATTCGCCTTCACTGTGCACTTGCCGTCTGACATTGCGCTGGAGCCGCTAGATAGCTCCTCTGACTCGCGTTTGCAGGTGGGTAACGCCATGGAGAAGGAGAGCGCAAATGCTGCTCAGCGGCGCAGAAGAGACGAGAAGGCCACTATTTCGGATACCGAAATAGTGGCCTAGAAATTAACGGTTCAGCGTACAAAGAATGAACAGAAGAAGGCTAATATTCCTAGACAATCTGCAAAGCCAAGAATAGTCAGCTGAACCTTTGCTAACGCTACGTATATCCTGGCATAGCCGAGCTAAGCCACTGCAAATTTTTTCAAACAGTGTGCCATTCGCTGAGTAAACGGTATGACTGTGTTCTTATGACCAGTCGCCCATTTTTTAAACCTGGACGCGCGAGCGTCGACCGCCGAGTTGATAAGCGCCGTACAACGGAGCGCAGCGGCGAAATGAACGAGAATACGCGCATGCGCGCTATGAGCCGTCGTGGGCAGGTGCCGTCTGCTAGGTTTTTCCGGGAACCGGATAACCCTCCCCCTCCCGTCCCCAGCTTTTTTCGAACACCGCTATCGTCATCGTTTCTTTTACTTTTCCAAAATGTGCCATCAGGTTATAAAGAAAAGATGAAGTGGTGACGCTTGGGATGGATGGGATGTGATTCCACATGCCGATTACACTACGTGCCTATCGGCATTTTTACAGCGGAGCTGTGAAGCTTTTCGTTATGCCGTGCGGAGTCGGCAAGGAACGCTTATCAGCGGCCGGCGTGCGTTTTCGTACTCTTCATTGTCTTGGTCAGTATTCATAATTAGTCAAGGCAATTAAGCTAAGCAAAAAGATCAAGCTAATTTAAACACGCTAATTAGGACCATTCTATTTACGGCATTGCTAAAGGTATGTTAATTAAGAACTTGCTAATTAATACAATTAATACGTTGGTACTTAAAATTGTGTTAATTAGGGACATACTTAGGAAGGTCTCGTTAAATATTCCGTTTTAGGCCCTCACTGATTAAGACATCGCTAATTATGATGGTGCTAGGTTACAGTATAATTAAGCCCTGCTAATTGACAACATCTTAATTACCATGACGCTATTCTGTAGGTTCTCAATAAGCATGATCTTAATGAGGCTCTATTGAATAACATGGTTCCTATTAGGAATGATGTAATTAGAATGGTCATAATTAATATGGTGCTAATTAGCAAGGTCTTACTCCGCAAAGGCCTATTCAACATGATCATAATTTGAAAGGTGCTCATTAGGGAGGCCTTATGTAGCATGGCCTTAACTTTCGCGATTATGTCATGCCTTGGCTTATTCAGCTTGACCTTAGCATATCTTAGCTTGACTGTCATTACTAAGCATGAAGACTGACTAAGAACATGAAGAAAACGAAGAGAGCCAGAGAGCGCGCTGGCTGCTGCTGATATTTTTTGTCGACTGCGCAGGGCATAACGAACAGCTCAGCAACGCCGCTGCAAAAATGCTGATACGCATGTAGTATAATCAGCGTGTAATCACATCCCATCCATCTCAAGCGCGACCACCTGACCTTTTTTTATAACTTGATGGCAGCGTTAGGAAAAGAAAAAGAAAAGGAAGACGATGGCGGTGCCTAAAAGAAGTGGGGTCGGGGGGGGGATGTTATCGATTTGGGATTTCTACGAAACATGACAGCGACGGCAAAAATCCGCCGAGAGTGTTCATATAATTGTTATCGCATTAAAAGCACCCGGCATAGCGGCCAAGCAGGGCGCTGTATCAGTGACAGGGTAAGAAAATCTGCAAGTGACTTTTCTTTTTCGTCATTACTATTTTTTTCACTAGTTTTGCGTTTTAGATATTTGGAATACACCGGGTGTTTAAATAAATATTCGAAAATCTTCAAAAATATGACATGTGGGATATTCGCTCACTATCTTTACAATTACTCCTTATGTAGCAATAACCGTCTGAAAGTGAAAAGAGACATGAAAATGGCAGTAGCTATTGAAATTAAAACATGCAACTTTTAATTGAAAAGCCAAATGGTTGGTCGATAAGGGATAAGTGCAGTCCTTCCTACGAAGAGCCTATTATCGCCTTTGCATTCCCAAAAAGCAGCCGCTGGTAGTTATCGGGGAGTGATCCAACGCGGCTAATGGTACAGGAGAAAAAAAATCACACCATCTCCCGCTAAAGGGGACCTGAGACGATGCGAAGCAACGTTTCGGCATGTAGAGCCCGCGTTTCAGAGGGAGAGTGGAGAGGAGAGGGGGAGAGGCAAAGGGAATAGGGAAAGTAGAGAAGGGGAGGGGAGAGGGGGAGGGGAGAGAGGGAACGGGGAGAGTAAAAGGGGGAGATGGGAGAGGGTAATGCGGAGAGGGATATGGGGATAGGGATACAGGGAAGGGGGAGAAGGAAAGGAGAGAGGGTGATGGGGAAAGGGAGGGGAAATGGGAAGTGGAGAGGGGGATGGGAGAGGAGGTGTGTGGAGGGGCCTTGCGCATGCGCAGTAAGGGTGGTCATGCCGCACACCACCACCGGACTGAACTCCGCTATAAGATGCTACACATCTAAAAACCAGGAGCCCTTCTACTGAGGAAATGGGAACAAGCGAACTAGGCGAGGGCGTGCCTGACCTACTTCTTTCTTTCTTTCTTTCTTTCTTTCTTTCTTTCTTTCTTTCTTTCTTTCTTTCTTTCTTTCTTTCTTTCTTTCTTTCTTTCTCTCTTTCTTTTTTTCTTTATTTCTTTCTTCCTTTCGTGCTTTCTTTCTTTCTTTTTTTTCTTTCTCCCTTTCTCTCTTTTTTCTTTCTTTCGTTCTTTCTCTCTTTCTTCCTTTCTTTCTTTCCTTCTGCCGCCTTCTAACGAAAGCGCTCCGTTTTATTATAGTTCCGACAGCCTCTTGAACAGCCCAACGAAAGGACCCCCACGCGATCATAAAAACTCGGGTTAGGATTTCAATTTTAACGCGATAGCGTTAAAGACCTCGTATCGCGGAAATTCCGCCGTCGGCGTCGGCGCCGGCACCGTTGGTTGTGAGCGAAAAATCATCTTGTCCGTGACCGAAAAATCGAAAAAGCTGCAAATAAAATAAATAATAAAAATGTTGGGTCCGAGTAAGAATCGAACCCAGGCCGTCTGCGTGTCAAGCAGGTGTTCTACCACACAGCCACGCCTCTGCTTTTTTTTTTTCTTTCTTTCATGGTATTCATTCAACACAGACATGGCACTTGAACGCAATTCAATACAAAAAAACTAATATGTTGATTATGCTGTTATCACGACACAATGACTAACAGACGGCACTATCGAATTCGAATTCATCTCTATAGCGAATACATCAAGTAACGCTATAGCAACGGCCTTTTCCAATTATATGCTAGAACAGCCTCTGCTTGGAGCTGCGCTGAAAGTAACGTTGATGCTTCCCAAAAATACGCGTCCTGTATACAGGTCGCGTCCTGTTACGCGTCCTGTATACAGTACGAGATGTAATATGGCAGTAATATTGCGTGGTACAAGCGTACATTGCCATCGGGCGTCACACCACGTCAATATCATAACGACGTGGTGGTTTAAAGACAGCCACCGATTACAAAAGGCACACACATTACTGCGCGTATTCGCTTAACACCACGTAGTGGGTGCATCGCAGCTTCGAAAAAGGTTCTCGCGCATAATTGCACCTGGTTTAAAGCATGCTACCCATTACATAAGGCACACACCTTATTGCGCGCATTCTGTTAAACACTGGTAGTGTTCGAAGTGCGCACTAGGGGCAGGATATTGCTATCACGTTCAACTCTTAAAGGCGAAGCTTAAGCGTCCCCCAATTTTTTCTGTAAGTTGGGATTTTATAGAAATGTGCAATTCCTGATATCAATCTTACACGTCGTCCAGCAGATCACTGTTGTTCCGCAAACACGAAAAACTGCAATGGAGCGGCAGCAGCAAGAGTTCTGCTTTCCAATTGCTTTTTTTTCCTTTTTTGCATCGTCAGTACAACGCATTCGTATGCTAGAGTTCAGTTCACATTGGGTAGCTGGGCGCATGGCCTAGGGGTCATGGCAGTCACTTTCGGAGCGGAGGGCCGGGTTCAAACCCCAGAATCGGAAAGAAAGCGTATTAAGCTTTCTTTACTGTTTCATTTATGCGCACCAGCTGTGGGCGTGGATTGTTTCTCGGGTGTAGCATATCCGCCGCCCACGAGCCGGAGCAGTTACGAGGCCCAGACTGCTCGAACACAAAAAGCTTTTATTTGGGGGCGTGTGTTTGCTTTTATCCCTGAGGTAGAAAGAAGGGGGAAAAGGAGAGGAGGACAGAAGAACAATACTCCGCATGCACAGTACACAGTGCACAGTACAACACTGCGCTGTCCTCAAAAATAAAATCGCTGCACTGGCTTGCGCAGCCTTGTCGATCGACGCAGGACTTGCTGCGGAGCTTCGGCCGGATTGGAGGTAGTTGGGAGAGGAGAGTGGCGTGGTTGTGTGTTGTCTTCCCCAACTTGATCAGTAGATGGATGACTTTCCGGGGTGACCGTTTCCGAAGGCAGCGTTTCATTAAAGGCCGCGCTTGTACCTGGCGTCTGGATAGGCCCTGGACCACGAGCAGTCGTATCGGCGACCGGAAACATTCATGACGAATCTAGGCGACGGCGCACTTGATCGACGTGCCGCCGAACGATGGCACCGGGAGTCTCTACTGTTACCATCCGCGCTCCCGTCGCCAACTTGACACGACCTGGAATCCATTTCTCCCCTTGTCTGTAATTGCAGACGTACACGCTGCTGTACGGTGGAGGTGTCCAGTCGTCTTTTTCCCAATTTTCATCTGCAAAATTCACATGGAAGCGGGTGTCAAGACGCGATCGTATTGAATACCCGAGTAGCATTTCAGAGGGAGATTTCCCAGTCTTAGTAGGCGTTCTTCTGTAATTGAGCAGTAGCCTTGCTATATTTTCATCCATATCTCCGCCCTTTATTTTCCGAAGACCATCCTTTGTAGTTCTCACCGCCCTTTCCGCAGCTCCGTTGGATTGTGGATGGAAAGGCGCCGTGAAGAGATCAGCAATGTTGTTATTTGCTGTAAATGTGGCAAACTCTTTACTCGTGAACTGTGCGCCGTTGTCCGAGACTATTGTACGCGGCACACCAAAGCGGCAAAATATGCTTCTGAGAGCCCTTATTGTGCTTTCCACGTTTGCATGCTTCATGGGAATTGCTTCGATCCATTTGGAGTACGCGTCTACTACCACTAATAGCATCTTCCCAGCGATAGGTCCTGCGAAATCAATATGGATCCGAGACCACTTCTCCAGTGTCTCAGGCCAGTTTACAGGAGGTGCAGCAGCTGGCAGAGGGAAATTGGCTACGCAAATGCCACAGTTAGCCGCGCGCTGCTCTATGTCGCGGTCAAGTCCCGGCCACCAAAATAAGGAGCGTGCTACTCTTTTCATAGCCGATGATCGTGCGTTTCGTGAAGAAGTTGCAAGAACCGCTCTCTAGCACCTCTTGGTATTATGGCTCGATTTCGCCAGTATGCGAGATCATGGGCAAAGGACAATTCTAGCCTACTTTCATAATAGGATGGGAAATCGGGCTGCACTTTTGTCTTGCTTTGTGGCGAACCGCGCAAAACGTAACGTTGCACCGCCCCCAATGTCGGATCGATGGCTGTCAGATCTTTCAGTTCCCGTGTTGAGGCCACACCTTCATCCAAACTTTCGCGTGCGAGGACATATTCCGAAGGCTCACCTTCAGCCGAGTCTCCGGTGGCCTGCTGTGGCAGTCTACTAAGAGCATCCGAGTTGAGAAGCTGTTTGCCAGGAACATACTGCAGCTTGTACCTGTAGCCTCCAAGGTACAGTGCCCAGCGCTGAATTCGTGCAGCTGCCATGGTCGGTGACTGCCGGTCAGGTCTCAGTAGGCCCAGAAGCGGTTGATGATCCGTGACCAACGTGAATTCACGACCTAGAAGATAGTCGCGGAATTTGGTTACGCCGAAGATCAGTGCCAACGCTTCACGTTCTAACTGCGAGTAGTTCCTCTCCGCTTGGGTCAGCGCCCTTGAACGAAACCCAATAGGTCTGTGAACATTGTTGAAAGAGTGAAAAAGAACTGCTCCGACTCCGAGCGACGATGCATTGCACTCAAGCTTGAGTTCCTTTGTGGGGTCGAAATGCACAAGAATTTGAGCATTTTTCAGACTTCCTTTAGCTTCATTAAAGGCAGCCTCTTGCGGTGCTTTCCACTACCAACGGCCGTTCTTTTCCAATAGCCGATACAGCGGCGCTAGCTGCGTTGACATGTTCGGCAAAAATTTCACGTAAAATGTCAACATTCCGATAAATGACCGCAGTTCTGTCACATTCCGCAGGTCAGGTGTGCGCATGATAGCTTCAACGTTTTTCTCTATTGGATGAAGGCCCTCACTATCAATGCGATGTCCGAGGAATATTACCGCTGATTGCCGAAATTTGCATTTGTCGTATCGCAACTTGATACCGTGCTCCTGGAAACGCTCCAAAACTACTTTCAATCGCTCTCCGTTATCGCCTTTCTTCTCAGACACGATTACATCGTCAAGGTAGGCTTGAACACCAGGCAAATCGCCGATGATCATGTCAATCTTTCTCTGGAAAATCGACGGGGCAGACAATATTCCGAACGGAAGCCGATTATTGCAAAAGAGGCATTTGTCTAGAGGCACCTGACTATAAGCATCTCGCAAGCCTAGAGTGCTGAAACATTCACCGCCGCTTAAAACGGCGAACATATCCTCGATTACAGGAATCTGATACTGTTCGACTGCGCACACAGGATTCAACGTAACTCTAAAGTCGCCAGAAATGCGCACCGAGCCGTCTTTCTTTAGTACGGGTACTATGGGCGTGGCCCAATCCGAATAACTGACTGGCGATAAGACACCAAGGGACACCAGTCGGTCGAGCTCTAAAGATACCTTATCGCGTAGAGCATAAGGAAGAGATGTAGGCTTACAAAACTTGGGTACCGCTCCACCTTTGAGATGCAGGCTCGCTGGGGGACCCTTCATTAGGCCAAGTTCGGTGGTAAAGATCCCCTTGTAATCCGTGAATATTGCTTGAACCTTGTCGGGGTCCACCTCGCTGGTCTTTTTGGCTTCGTCGGCCGGCGTCACATGAAGAACCGGAGCGCCCGCGTTGCCCAGCAGCATGAGCAAGTCCCTTCCGCATAAGCTTGATCCTTCGCAGTCGAGTACGGTGAGGGAGCACTCCCCGAGCACGTGTTTGAATCCCACAGGTAGTGTCAGGTCGCCCAACACAGGTAACCGGCCTGCGTAGCAAGACAACTTCACTCGTGACGACTTCAGAGAAGGCCAACGGTTCCGATTCTTCGTGTACAGCGTCCGAGAGATGACACACACTGGGGATCCGGTGTCGAATTCCATGGGTATTTGAACCCCACCCCACCGTTGATGGTCTGTATTGACCATCAACGTACTTCGTGTCGTGTGTGTGCAGACATCCCTTTGCCGTGTTAAAGGGACTGTCTACCGCTCGGAAAAATTTTTCTGATTGTGGTGAAAATGAGATAGTCCGTCACATTGGTGGCAACGAGCATGCTTTTTTCCCATAGAAAAAGGAATTATATTTTTAATTTGATGTGGAAAATCGGAAAGAATGACCGCTAGCGTCACCCAACGGCGATGTGGTTCAGTCCACTGGTATGACAAGAAATCCTCGAAAGTAGACTCATTTTGCTTAAAAACAAACATGTATAACTTAAAATTTTATTTTACGCACTTGAGGCACCTTTCGGTAGCGTCAGAGAATAATTTTTTGCCTTTTTTTTTTCTCACGCATCCAAAAAGGCGCCCGGTGGCGCTGCTTGCGGCGCCGTCTTCGATTTCCTCTTCTTCAACTCAGGCGCTATGCCATGCGGCTCTCCGCGCTGGTCGTACTGTGCCGCTGTATTGTTAGGAAGTCTCACATGTGCTGCGCGGTGAAGGCGCGCATATATTGTCTCTTTTGATGAATCGACTTTGCTTGGATTGCGGCTGCAGTGCTAAAATAAACGCATAGACTGCTATTACAGAAAAACAAGTGTTCTGTAATCGTATAATAAGGCGTCATTTAACCGCTAACGCGCTGAAAACAACTGTTACATTCAGTACAATAGTATTCAGCGAAAATAAAGTAATCCTACAGAAATCACATGCTTTCGGTTTTAATTTTTACCTGCACTACAATCGTCATCGTGTCCACCAACCAGTGTTGTGGGCATGTTTCACGCCAATGGAAGAAGACCGAACACAGATCGAAAAATTCTGTTTGAAAAGTTTCTACTCACTTTCCAGAGAAACCGCTGCAAGGTTGAACACTTCAGACGGTACGCTTTCTATTGCGGTACAAAACAGAAAAGCGATGAAGGACGGTAGACAGTCCCTTTAATACACGTGGTGCACGATGAAGAGGCTCGACCCGTTGTGTCTTCCTCGTCTGTGTCTGCTACCGCTATGCCACTTTTTGAGGAATAACCCCCACTGCGTTAGTGGTCAGTGGCACACTCGTCATCTGGACGTCTCGGATGTGTACGGCACTTGTACGCTTCGCCGCTTAGGCTTCTTATGTCTTACCGGTCTAATTGCTCGCATTTAATGACTTCGCGAATACAACCAGCATCTGCCTTTTGTTAATGTTAAAGCGGTAGAGGGATCATCGCAAGAAGCGTTTCAATCTTAGCATTAAAACTGACCGTTTTAGTTCAGATCATTTCTACCATGACGATTCTCAGCAGCGATATTGAAATGCCTGCCGCCAAAGAAAGTGTAATGACGATGTTTCCGAGAAAATATGGCATTTACCACTTTTTAGCTGTTTCCAGACATAATATTTGAAACACCCGATTGCCATACAGTCAAACAGACTTATTAGTATAGAGCTTTGGTGATGGGACAAGCGAAAGTGGTAGTTTACGTCCGCCTGACAATAGTAAAAGCATGACAAAAGCGTGACATTCCAATGTTCTCGTTTCTCGAAATTACACGAACTGCGCTCTCACGTTTTTTGGTATCAGGTAGCCGGACATCACAACGTCGTGATCCAATTTGCGGTGAACTCCGGATATAGTAGGGTAGAGCCTGAAAAAGAAAGTGGTTCTCAAAAGTACTGCGTTCTTGGTTTACCCTTTCGACGCTACATGTATATTGAAAATATGCGAGCAAGACATTGCTCATCAGCCCAAGATTACGAAAATTCATTTCGCCATACTTCTGCACCCAAATATATTGGCGCCCCGCCACGGTGGTCTATCAATATGGCGCTCCGCTGCTGACCCGAAGGTCGCGGGACCGAATCCCGGCCGCGGCGGCTACATTTTCCATGGAGGCGAAAATGTCTGAGGCCCGTGCACTTAGATTCAGGTGCACGTTAAAGATCCCCAGGTGGTCTAAATTTCCGGTGCCCTCCACTACGGCGTCTCTCCTAATCATGTGGTGGTTTTGGGACGTAACACCCCCGTCATTATTAATATAAATAGATTGGCTGCAGCTCACAAAAAAGCAATGTTGCCACCACAACAAAGACATTCTAACGACTATAACGCGCCTGGCAGAAACATTTGTAAGAGTGCTGGGAATGACCATTTAAACAAAGAAAACACACAAACACCAAGAATAAATGATGTGCGATATATTGTGCTCGTAGAAATGGCAGAACCAGAACCCAGCGAAATTGGGAAGGACCTGTAGAATACGAATGCATGACCTAATCATCAGAGATCTCTGAAGCACAATGGCGGCCACCAATGTTCATTTATTCGAGGCCTTTTGCCTGCTGCGGTTTTATTGCACCAACATTGCATAAACCATGAAACGAAAACTCCGGCGTCTGTCCGTCGTCTGTCTCCTTAAGCATTGGACGACGAGAAATCTCGCGTCACCAAGTTAGGACGCCACGTGTTTTTTGTTTTTTTTGCCCATTTCCGAAACTGAGTTGTTCCAATTGGAATGAAGACGAAGTGACCGCGTCGCATGCCAAAGCAATCAGACCACGTGATAACTTTTATGTTGAAGCTGCCATGACCAAGTGATGACATCATGTGGCAGACACGTGATCATGTATTAATATTAAATTGCAAGCGTGACCAAGTGATAAAGTCGTGTGAGAACGCGACGAGACATGGACGTGGAAACAGTGTCCCCGCCCAGACATGTCGGGCTTTCGCCTTCGGTGCACGTAAGGAGATAAAAAACATGGCTGACCCTCCATCAAAATACGAAAGCGAAACAGTCCTGCAGCGGTAGTTGATTGTTTATTATGCGTTGATCTATGACAGCTTGTACAGTGTGTTTTGGTGTTGGGCAGCTTCAGCACCGTTTGACGTGGATGCAACCACGCTCACACTTACTGGCACATCTCCATCGCGGCGACTAAGCTCCATGATCATAATTTAACCGTTGTGTTAGCTGAAGTTGTTAATATATACCTGGATACAGCATATCGCGAATACTGCGCAATTATGACGTCACCAAGCACATAATAAACACTGGTACTCGATATGCACTTCTTCACTTCTTCTAAGCGTGGTTAATTGTGGAGAGGCACGTCACGATGTGCGCTCCCAAGTATAGGGAAACTGACGCCTCTGCTCATGCACACGCTACCACACTGCACTTCAGGAGCTTGGGAGGCAGAGATTCGGAGCTTGAGCCGTGAACATGCGAAGGCGTTCTGCTGGCGTGCGTCTCCCTCCACGAAGGCGCGAGATTCGCCCGTGGATGCCGTTGTCTTTCTGGGGCGCGTATTGCTGCAGTTCTATTAGTCGGTGCTGTCGCACTCGAAGGAGTAGGTGGTGACTAAACTTCCTTGGCGCATGTGGAAGCTCCGCTACTCTGACAACGATTCGTCACACAATAACCTGATGCGAAAGGAAAAGAACCTAACTTAATATCTGGGGCGCATTCTCGATGCCATCGCGGAGAGCTTTCCTCCGCTGGCTCCGAGTCGGCTGAACTGCATCATCACCGAATCGCTCGTTAGAGTCAGGGCGCAGTACTTCACTTCACCGCTCACAGACGGTGATACCTCCTGGCAAACCAAGAGCACCATGCGAGAGAGAATGTGTGACAGATATAAGGCGCGTTTGTGGGAGCCTCGTACCTTTGTGTAAGTGGCGCAGCCGCGCAGTTGAGACCACAACCAGGCGCGTAACCTGCGGACGTGTTTTAGATGCGAAGCAGCTCTTTGATTAGCCTGTGTAACGCTGTCCCTCCGTCCGCACAAACGCAAGGCAACGCGCTTCCCTCGGTGCAGGTCTTGGTGCTGTGCCAAGTAGGTCACGCCGCAGCTGGGCGTTGACGTCACGCAGGTGCGCGCGTACGTCACTCTCTCCCTCACCCGCCGGAGCGCCCGCAGCTGCCGGCTCCAACGCCCGCTCGCCTCCCGTGTCTGCGTTTCAAACAAACGTTTACGCCAGCAAACGCTACACCGAGTTTCGCTTCAAACGAATCTTGCAGCGCTCACCACAGCACCCGCGTTAGCGCCGTTCAACCCGTGACGCCACCCGTGCGCAACGCTGCTGCTTCGCATCCATCAAGGTTTCCTTTGGGGAGATGGTCCAATTTTTTTCATGTCCACCGACGAAGCGCCAATAGCGGCCCAGTTCAGCTGCGGAAACAGGACGACCGTTCACGTCAACGAGGGATATGAAGTGATGCTGCCCCATATCCGAAACGGTCGGATTGTTCGAGCCCGTCCGTGTCGCGTCGTTTATCGCCGACAGTCAAGTTTAAGAACTCTTTGTTCGTGACGAAGCTTCTGGAAATGAAGAGTGCGATTGTTCAAGGATGACGGTTGGGCTGCGCCTTTTTATTGCCAAGTGCGAACGTTAATCATAGGGACCCAGTCACGAGCGCTACCTCGAGAGACATCTGCAAACGGCTTGTCTACCATTGTACGTGCTGTGCTCGCACCGTTTACTGCGCGTATAGACGACAGACAGCCCAAAATCCGCTTCGTTCCCTTAAGCCACCGTATTTCCTTACACCAGCTTTACACGAGATCTTTTTGAAAAGAGTTAGCTGCTAGCCTTACTTCGTATAACATTCAAATTTGTTGCTATCGCATTCATTGCTTCACCATTGCGGCGAAACTATGATTTTTTGTTACGTCGACATCAGTTACATAGGCATCTGAGAGTTTTCCAGGGCGTTGACGGTGCACATTGCCTCTGCGCAGTTTTAAGAAACGAAAGAGACGAGCAGTGCAGTTGTCCTCTGTGTGGTAGCGAACGGCACCTGTCTCTCTGTTAACCATTGTGATTTCACACCTTAGGTTCCGTCGAATGGACTTCGCCGCACTGGTTAGTCCTATCAAAACAGACGATTAAAGCTTGGGCTAGTTGGTTCATATTTGTAACATAGAAAGAACAGCGCGAAATCCTTACCGGACACAACACGCATAAGGGACGACAACAGCGCTGTTTTTTCCCTGTGACACAAAGTGCAGCCCTTCACTATGGCGGTCTCCCCAGAATACTCATCTGCAGTCTGACCCTTCTGACAGTGTGATTGCTTGGATGATTGCTCCTGACCGACGGTGTATGACATATACGCCTTAGCTGGGGATACTTCACGGTTTACTTGCATAGCGTGATTGACCAGATAAAGTAACAAAGACGGGCGCCCACAGGTTCGGTGAGGACAGTGGATATTAGCCGGCAGTACGACGAAACTTCAAGGGAGAAATTGTTTTATTTCTTGTTGCTGCAACCGCCGCTTCGGGAGAAATGGGAGGTGATTTAGCCATGCAGTTAAATAATGTCAGTGGCGGAGAACGCACCTGTTTCAAGCACGTCTTATTAGGGCTACAGAAACACTGTTCTTTCCTCACCTCAATTACTCCTCTGCTTTCTCTCCGGCAGCTGGTACGTCCTACCGAGTCATACACGTGACCATTTGTCATGGACTCCGGTCTCACGTGAAACGCTGGTCTACATTAAAACTCTTTTCGGTTTCGTCGTAGCTCCAATAAATAGTCGCTACTGTTACCTAACCTACACCTCTGTGTCCTTGTAACCTGCTTCTGAAGAAAAACAATTTTGTCTGTCTCTTAAGTGACTCAAACAGTGCAGCAGCAGCCACCACCTGTGCCTGGGACGTTTTACCATGGAATGACCCGCAATTTTTAGGGGCGAAGCACCTAAGGTTCTCAGCTTGTCGGCGGTGCATCGTCGTCTGCTGTCGCCGCGTGCATCCTCTTGACCATTTGCTTGCCTGCATCGTCGTGTCCTGTCCATTTGCTTGAGCGCAAGAGAGGGCACCCCCACCACCTTAGCGCTCACCGTGTGGCGAGAGAGAGGAAACGGCGCGCGTTTACTATGGAAAGGCTCTTTCTGCGATGAACGCTGAACTACCAGCTCGCGAGGAATGAGAACGCGCCCTCGCCTGCGAGCGACAACGCCGACGCAGGCAGCGTCTGCTAGCGAGTTTCTTGAAAAAAAACCGACTGCTCGCGCTGCACAACCGTTCACCGGCCGCCCCGTAAATATAGGCACTGGATCTTGACCTGCAATGTAGTGCCGCTTGGAGATTTTTCTTGTGCGTAGTTGAACAATAAAAATTCGCAGCGTGCACGTTAACTAAACGTTGACTGCGGGTCTCTGTGTGTAATCTTTCTACTGTCTCATCGCCCATTAGCAGTGATTTTGCTATGGGAAGCACCGGCGCACACTGCATGCTTCGCCCCTCCACAGGTTTCACGTTGGTGGAGCTCAAACACCCTTCCATAGATGCTTCGCCCCTCCTGAAATTTTTATTATTAACACCTCGAAGTACCGGCGTATATAGAGGTGGGGCTTGAATAATTACCACGCATCTCTTAGCTGTAGTGCGTGCGAAGATAGAAAGCTAGCTGATAACGTTTACCCTAAGTTTAACGTCTTGTTATGCGCGAACAAGCGTAATTTGTTGTCAAGGGAAAACAGATCAAAAGGGAAATGGTTTAGGCTGCAGGAGCACGCTGAGATTCATTAATATATTTGCTTAGACTTCCAGCATTGATGTAAACGGAAGATAGGCGAGTTGGGAACAGAAAAGGCAAGAAAGGCAACCACCACGTGTTGATTCCTGGGCACAGTGGCTACATTTTGATGTGGATGAAATGCAACAGCACCTGTGTACTTAGATTTAGATGCATGTGAAAGTACAGGTGGTAAAACTTAAGCTCGAGTGCCCGCTATGGTGTGCTTATAATCATATCATTGTTTTGGCACATAAAACCCCAGAATTTATTTATTTTCTATGAGAAGAAAACCAGAAAGTTTAACTAAATCAGACATTTTCGATGGAGGCGAGAATGCTTGAGGCCTGTTTACTTAGACTTATGTGCACGTTAAAGAACCCCAGGTGGTAGAAATTTCGGGAGCTCTTTACTACGGCATCTCATAATCATATCGTGTTTCTGGGACGTTGAAACCCATCGATTATTATTATAATAATTAAATCAAAGTATTCCGTCTGCTACTAGACGCCAACGTTCATTAATTGCTTCTTTTCATTGCAGAATGCCTACCCTTCAATGAATCTCAAGTTAGAAAAGCCGCACAGTGCAGTCGAAATTTCAGCTCAGTTTGAAGGTTTTTCGGCGCAAGTTATTGATGTCATTTCTGGCGTAACTGCAATGATACTATATAGGGTGTTTTTTCGAGAATACAGATCTTTCATAAAAATCCTGTAACAGTCAGGCTCCTGTCGTTTTCGCACATGAACTCTATGTCGAGGCGGAAATACTTTCCCTCAGCTAGAATGACGTTGACGGGGGTAATTAACAAGAAGTCCTCAACTAAAATTTTCATCAATGACCTGAGGGCAGCTGTTTATATTACAAAACTGTAGTGCGTGCCAATTTATGGTATACCTATTTCTTTAGGAATCACAAAAGTTACACGTTTTAGAGATATGGCCCAGTACCTACTAATAGACTGTGTTGCTTCTCTATGACGCGCTGATGAAGCAGCCTTATGTCAGCGACTAATTATTTGGTCCATGGCGACATAATGCACCGGAGGGCTGCTTAGGAGTCGAAGATTGACCATGCCTGTGGCGGTTCTTCGACTACGAACAGCACGGATGGCGGTGAGTTCTGCAGCCGTCAATGATGCCAAATCTGATGTCTTGAATTTTATGGTGATGGATTTCTCGGGAGTGACCATTGCCCCTGCTGAGCTTGCAGAAGAAACTGAACCATCTGTGTAAATGTGTAGGCGTCCACTGTGTTTTTCATGCAGTAACAATAGTGTGGCTTGTTGTAGAGCCGAAGATGAAGTCTGCTCTTTATTTTGTATTCCGGGAATGGTTATCAGATCTTCCTGTGATGTAGACACACACAAAGGTAAGTGCGGTCTTGCTGCGTGCTTGAAGTTCGCAGGAATAACTGCAACGCGAAGCAATCATACCGCTGAACGCAGAGTGTGGCCTAGAAGTTCGATGTGAGGCGAGGTGGTGTGATGGAATCCGGGCGGCATGCCTTTGTGCATTCTTAAAAGGGTCATGAAGCACCCCTTAGGCTTGTTGAAAAAAACACATCCTGGGCAAAGCTTACACGACTGTGAACAGCTCAGCCAAATATTGCAGTCGTGTGTGCCGCGTAAAGGCTACAAGGAGAGAGCGAAGTTGCTGTTTTCTCAGGCGCCGTCTTTTCAAAGAGAGGCTGATTCTCACTCTTGTCGGTGGGCGGGGCGCTTGCCAGTTGACGTCGCGTATCTGTTTCTCCGCGTCACGAAAGACATAGCATCCTCATTGGCCGATAGCCGGCATAAATCGAGAACGGCGTTCGGATAAGGTGCGCTTCTTGCCACGGGGTGCCACCACTTGCCTGCGCCGCACTCCTCCGTCTGCTAAATTTACACGGTAACCACAATCGCACACGCGAATCACAGCGCGAGAGCGATAACGTTTCATGACGCGCGCTGACGTAACTTTTCTCCCGTGCCATCCCTCCCTGTGTAGCTTCCAGTGCGCTCGTCGGGACTACAGAAGAGAGAAAGCGCTGAGAGCGTGCCCCGGACCCTCGTATCTCCGTTCGTTCTTGACGGATTCGAGAAATTTTTGTGGCAATCGATTAGGGAGGCGGTAAACTTCGATAATGTTGTAATTAGATCATTACTTGGAAAATTGGTTCATGACCCCTTTAAAGCGTTGACGCGTAATATGTGTTATTGGGTGTTTACGAGCGATGACGCCAGTCGCTGCTGAGGACGCGCATCTGAGAAGCCCAAGGCGTATTCTCAGTGCTTGAGCTTGAATCGACTCTAGAACGCGCACATTTGTTCTTCGGGTCTTGCCAAGCACAGGTAAGCTGTATCGTATGAAGCTGAGGAAAAGTACAGTATACAGTGGAAACAACTCTCGTACAGATGCATCCCACAATTTTCCCGCAAGACACCTTAGAACGTGGGTGATCATGGTGAGTTTCTTTTTCGTGTAGGTGATGTGAGTGCTCTAAGACAAGTCACGATATATTATTACTCCCAGGAAATGGTGGGTCTTCTCATGGCTGATAGTGCGTCGATTGATTCTGATGACGTATGGTGCCATTACCTTGCGCGTAAACGCAACCAGTGAGCATTTCTCAGACGACTGCTCCAGTCCCCGTCCTTGAATTAGCTTGACGACAGTGTAGCAGCTCTCTGAAGCTTCGCACGTACGTGTAGAAGCGTGACTCCTGACGCCCAGATACAGATGTCGTCCGCGTATATTGACAGATGCACGGACCACGGAAGAAATCAACAAGGACGATGATCGCAAGGTTGAAGAGTTGGGGCTCAGGACTCCACCTTGAGATACACCGCGACAAGTACGATGATGCATTGTTGTACCATCTTCTACCTGAACAAAGAAGGTTCTGTCCTTCAAATAGCTATAAATCCACTGATAGACTGCAGCAAAAGGGAGAGTTGGGCTAGTTGGTTTGCGTTCATATTAAAACAGCGCAAAAGACGTAGGACACAGAAAGACTAGACAACACAAGCGCTGAACTGACAGCTGAATGCTTTATTCAAGCGAAACATAGAAAGGGAGAAGAAGAAAGAACAAAAAAATGCGCACGCAACCTATGCACATGACAAAGGACTACACTAGTAACATCATTATGTCTTCTCCATTATGTTTCGCTTGAATAAAGTATTCAGTTGTCAGTTCAGCGCTTGTGTTGTCTAGTCTTTCTGTGTCCTACGTCTTTTGCGCTGTTTCAATATGAACACTGGCCCCCCAATATAATGTTGCCCAAGGCGTCCAGGATGGTTTTATGCAATGCAGTGTCAAATGCGCCTTTCACACCCAAGAACATTGCCGCAGATAATCTCTACAATTTTTGATGCTGTCGTGACAAGGTCCATAATCTTTGTAGTAAAGTTACTAATTGGCTTAGTTACTAACTACCTTCCAGTAACTAGTAACAGAAACTAGTAACCATCATGTTAGTACAGTTACTAAATTTCTATTACTACCTCCTGGTACTTAGCAACTGCATGTAGTAAATGACATGGTAGTATTGTAACCACCTTGCCGTTTACTACCTGCAGTTACTACTTAGGTAGTGAATGTTGTGACAGCTATTTACTACCTCAAAGTTGGTAAGTAGCACTAGCACTATTGTGTTCTTTTTAAGAATGTACGGGCGCGGGCCGTTGCGACTTCATCTTGTGGATCGTGCCTTGTCAGTGTCCTCACCTAAAGGTATATATTTTGAATCGTACCTAAACCTGACACCTCAGCAGGCTGAAGATCTCTATCGCGTTTCGCTTGCCAACCGTGTGATTTTTCACCACTAGCGGCTTTCGCTTGCGCCAGGCTACTAACACATCGAATAAACACCGCCGATGCTCCTGTTATCCATCAAGGCGTGTATCAGGCCACCGGTGGAGCACCGAGTGATGAAACGGAAGTTGAAGTTGACAGTAGCATCAAAGAACATCTTCGAGCGGTATTGTAGCCAGGCGCTATTCTAGCACGTACGCGTAACGTGTCGCTTGGGTTCTAAAGGAAGACGGCTCTCGGCAATTGTGCTTGGATTGTCGGTACTCTAACCACATTACAAAAAAAAGAAAGAAGGAGAGGTGTACATCCTTTCATGACTGATTTTTGTGCAACACACAGACGGGCGAGATAGAAGTAGACACCACGGGCGCATCTATCTCGTTCACGTGTGTGTGTTGCGCAAAAATCAGTCATGAATGAATACCAACTCGCCCAATTGTCAGTACTGTTGGTACACCCTTTGCCACTCATACATGATGCTGTTTATTGCTTCTGCGGCGCCCCATATTTTTAATTGATTTACGCTCCGGGCATTCACCAATTTCTGTCGACAATATGCAATGTGAAGAGAGCATTCGTAACACCCGACGGATTTATCAATTCAGGCGCATGTGCTTTGGCCTATGTCGTCCTCCACCAAGGTTCGAGTGGATGACGGAGTGCCTAATTATTGGATTTAATTGTTCGACATTTCTGTTTTACTTACCATGTTTTTCTCAAAACTGCACCGAATAGAACATTATCCTCTCTCGAGCATGCTCGACATTTTTAAACGCGTCGGATCCCAGAATAATTCATACAAATCCCATTTATGCATCCCAAACGCGCTATTCGTGAGTGCAATGATTACTAAAATAACTATATTTGCTGGAAAAATACAAATAAGCTCAAAAACGCGACAAGCGACTGGAAAATTCTACAATCGACCCGGCGAAAAAGAAGCCCTAATCCGCTTAATGTAAGCGGAACTGACAACTCTGGCCGCGATCGACCTGGGATAAGCTGTAGAAAACACGCAGATTTCTTGGGCGAGATGGTAGGGTTCCATGACAAATATGAAACAGGGATTAACACACGAGACAAAGGAGAAGTCACTCACATGGCGTTGAACCAGTTGAGCTGCAACTTTGTTTGTTGAAAAATGGCACGTTGCTTATAAGCAAAGGGCTTAAAAGATGTCCGCAGATTTCTAGGGCTATACTCGTAATTTCGCCGCTTTATGAACGACTACGCGGTCATAACAAAACCACTTACTGGCCTTTTGAGGCAAGGCGTCCCCTTTTACACGGGGCCCGCAAGACGCTTTTCTTATCTCATGCCTCAGTGACCTGCCCACGACCTTTCCGGTGCTCGCTCCACTCTGGCACTTCGGTTCCCAAAGTCCTTACACATGCGAGTGGCGATGGAGACGGCGCAGTAGCAGCCCAACACGGCCGCAAGCGTGGCATTCTTCATTGTAGCCGCCTGGTGCCAGCCGCTGAGTGCAACAATTCAATCACACAGCGCGAGTGTATGGCTTTGGCCTCGTGGTCGCAGAATATTGACTTTGATGATATGATAAACCGGCCACATTCTTTAATTAATGATCGGCACTCGCTCTGCTCGCTATCTTATCTCAAAGGGCCGGTTCAGGGCGGTTCAGGCGGTGGACCCTGCACTTAAAAGATTCATATTCACTCGTATCCGCTACTGTAAGGATGCAGGTTGCAGGTGCTGCTATCATATGGAAGGCCATCACGACGATGATTATGACACCGCCCACTCCATTTCAATGTCGGGCTTTGCGCACCTCATTGTGGAACAGAACCCGAACGCCTAATATTTTATATGAATGATGCATTCTGCCAATTTCTCCTACGGGATGGCAACTTATACCACTGTGACCCCACCTCTAAAAGACCTGACCTGATGTCATTGAGCCTAGCACATACACCGGAGCAGACTCACCGAACTTAGAGATACACGAACTTAAAAATACACTAAAAAGACAAGCCATGTTTCTCATACTTCTAAACTACTCTTTCACAATACCAAAATCATATTGTAAGCAATCCGCGTAAACGAGACGGAACACAAGGGCAGGACACAGTACGAGTGCTATCTGACGTTTACAGAAACAAAAATGGACACGACGAAAACCGACACATGCGTGCGCAGAAACTTTAGGTGACGTCACTGAAAGAGTTGAGCTTGCGTACTTTGCAGCCTAGTAGACAAACAGATGGTTCAGATATAAAATCATTACCCTCATTTCTGATAAAGAACCCTTCAACGAGTTCACGCGCCCTTTTGTCTTTATGTTTCAGCATATTAACACAGTTACTGAAAAACGGTTTGCTTTCACAAAATCTGCAATGGGGCGTAAGGTGTCACGTCGGCGTTGCCTTTAAAGTATTGTTGTGCTGGCGAAGTCTTTCGTCGATGCGTTTGCCGGATTGGCCTATACACACATTTCCACAGGAGAAGCGGATCCTATAGACCACACCAACGGAGCAGGAAACGGTGGGATTGCGATGTTTCACCATGCATCCTGCACCCACTGTTGCTCTGTTCCTACGCCCACTGTTCCTACACCCATATTCCTAAAACCACTCTTGGTTTACCTCGTGTTCATTTTTGTTTAAATAAACTTCAGTTGTTAGATAGCGCTCGTACTGTGTCCTATTCGTGCGTTCCGTCGTGTTTGCTCTGATTTTTTACAATATGCTTCAATTCCAACTCGCAAACCTCTCTACCTTCCTGCCACAATCAGCATGCTTGCCGGAAGAAGACGCGCAAAAACGCACAAAAAAAAAATGCCGCCTTCATATTCCCGCACCAAGCGCTCTGACGTAATAGATTTTCACGGCGTCCACAAGGTCCTACGTAGTTCCTAATTGGTATAAATGAAGTAAATTGTCGTCGTAAGAGGCTATAAACTTAACATACCAAGTTTTCAAAAGTTTTGTTGAGAAAGTATCACCAAAATACGAAATGCACATTTTAAAATACGGCACGTCACGCGCGGAGATTTCGGCGCGAAATTTAAAAATGGAGCTTTGACCTTTATTTCTTCCTCTACTAGTTAACCAATGATGGTGAAATTAACAAGATTAGAAATGTCAGAGCATGATTTATCAATACAAATCAATTGGTTCTCTCACTTAAGTGTACCTTTAATTATTCGCCTACTTAAGGACACCTTCGTGCATCACGCACCTACGAGCGTGTCCGGCGGCGTTTGTACGCGCAAGCATACATGCCACATTGGTGATGACGGCGTCGTGGAGTGGGTCCGCTCAAAGCTAAGCCATCTAGAGTCGAAGCGCAAAAGGAAGACGAAGCGTCACGGAGGAGGCACGTGTGAGCCATGAACAACGCAGGGAGGCGGAGAAGATATTCTCGTACATATTCACTTAACCAGCATGCTATTTGTCAAACACGAACGCATATCACTCGATGACCCCGATCACTTATTATCACATTGGTGGAGTCAAGGTCTAGAGGGTCCGCCCCCTTGTCAGCCCCGCTACCCGGAAAAAATTACTGCGATGTTTCACTCGGTGAGCTCTGGCGATGCGCAAGGGAATGAATAAAACGCCGCTGTAATTTTTTAGAGCACCCTACACGCGCAATCCACTGTTACGTGGCTGCTTTTGAATGATGACTGCGTCTCAACACGCCGCCGCTGCTATCTGCTGGTCAACAGACATCCCCACGAAACCCTTCGTTGCGTTGGAATGAACATTTTTTGGATTTTCGCCACATCTACCGGCAATGGATACTACGCCACAGGCTACGCGATCCCTCAAAAATTTCTTGTGAATTGCTCAACTGATATAGCGGAATTTCTGCTACGTGGCACGATCTTCCTTCAAGGTGATCCTCCACAGTTATTGACCGAAGCCGTTACTTTACGCCGCAAGTTATCGCCGACATCCAGCAATCCTCTCCTACTAGGCATAAATTGGTCTCCTCATAAAATTCCATGAGACAGGTTCTCACGAAGCCCTTGAACCGCACCCTCGAAGATAAGTTGACTATGTGCGCTTTGCAAGATCACCGTGATTTGGACATTCTTCTTCTTTACAGAATGCTTGCGCATGTCCCTTCTTCCCACAACACTGCTGGGTTTGCAGTGACGAGAAATGACGTTACATCTCCACATCATGCAGCCTCCTTCGGGCTTTTTTGCTAATCCTTCGGGCACCTCTAACCGCGAGTACGCCGGTGATGCTGTCGCGAGTGCAGATTATGCAAATGAACTTGCCCTTGTCCGCCTTAAGGCGTCGCAAATCCAGGAGCCACGTCGCTTTCACGTTCGACACTGTGAAGCACATATTTCGCCTGGTGTGCTCGTGTTCATCTGGTATTCTCTACGCCTTACGGGACTATTCAAAGAATTATTTTCTGTGTACACTGACCATGCTCTGTGTTTCCCCACCTGACTCCGGCCATTTATGAAATCAGCCCTGTCTGACCTACATCGTCATATATAATGTCACCCGCTGATATCGTGCATGACTCTAGGGTAAACGCCTGAAATTGTGCTTCAGGTGACTAATTTTAGATGCTCCAGGATAGTGCTTCTTCGGCCGAGGGCTAAGCTACATAACAGCGTATGCCGATTATGGAGCACGCTACCACTAATTGCTGCGAAGAAGAGGCTGACTAAGGGATAATCCTATACGGGCTCTTCACGCACTGCAGTGATTCCTTGTGCCTGTATTGTGGCGTTGCACATACAACCCATTGTCTTCAACGCGGCGGTACCTCGGCTTCGCGCTACGTTTGTACGCGTAGTGGCGAGAGGGGTTGCGTGGGAGAGGGCACTGTGCCGCTCCCGCAGCCTTTCGCGCCCTGCTCCCTGGCCCGTTTTCCTCCTTGCCCTTTTCTGGGGAGACTCCTCTCCAGACCCCAGAAACGCGCGTCGCTCTCTTGGGGGCCTCTTGGTCTTTCGACCCGAGGAGCGTTGACGACCACAGCTCGATCGAGTCGGGAGCCACCCAACCACCATCACCCACTGCGCAACGTCCGGTCTATTGTGAGGTGACTTACTGCCTCAGGGCCAGACTGCGAGGCCACGAGACGTGAGTACGAGCCTTATCGCTCTCAATCTCGTGTGCTTCCCATTTTGCTGTTGTTTTGACGTTGTCGTGCGGAACTTCTCCGCCGCGTCGTTCCTAGCCTATATTTTGTTGCGTTGGTGGCGCTTTGGCACAATAAACTGTGTCAGGCAAAGAACTTGTCTCTATTACCACTGGCCTGAAACCCACCGTGGTCGCGACTCAACGCGAACCACGGGTTAGGAGTCCAGCTCTGACTGTTAGGGCTGCTGCGTAGCGCCTAGTAGCAAGTAACTACACTCCTCTAGTGTGCGGTGCGATCCAAAGACGCGACAGTTTCGCATGCGCGGATCTTTTTGTTACAAAGTAACCCCTATAGTATATAGCTTTGTTTTAAGTACTTCTACGTAACAATCCTAACAATAGCAGAATAGACTATTATATTATCATTGGCGTGACAGAAGTCAGCCTTTAGTTGTTAACGCGAAGAAATAATTAAAAACAAACGCGACGCTCTCTACATGACAATAATCAAGCGATATCAGACGAACAGAAAAACTTACCGAAGGGATTCACGAATACAGGCCTTTACATAAGAAAGCTCTGTATACTTCAATCTCACTTCACTGCTCTCCTCGCTCTTAGAAATGGACTGAACTTCTTGTCTGGCTCTTTGCTGAGCGACTGGGTTCATTGCAAGGCAGTACAAGCAATATGTCGCAGCAGAAGCAACCTGAAACAAACAGTGTATGAAGTATGTCCATCAATTGCGCAGACTGAGTTACTCGTCATTATCACTGTTATATACATACAGAAAAAACAGAGTGTAAGATTTGACACATGGACCCACGCACCTGAAAATTATGGATGAATAATGTCACCACACGTGAGAAGAAACCAGGACAGAAAGACGACTGGTCTCACGCTCGGGTACTATTTATCATCCCTAATTATGAGGTACCAACAGGCCCGGCTCCCTACGGTAGTGGCCTACACAAGTTATGCAGTGCATATTTGTTGCATATGATTTCCGCCCGCCTCAAAACATGGTAGTGTATTCTTAAATTATATTTACTAAACACATGAAAGCCCAATATGTCAACAATGTAACCTAGACATTGCACGTAAATTGTGGATGCTACTTTCAGCGAACTACAGGTAAGTATCGGATATACAGCAAGTTTTTTTCTTTCGCAAAGCTCGCGAAAACTTGTAATGCCCCTGTAAATGCAATGCAGGATTCGAATCTCAAACTTGTGCTACAGAAGAATTGACATCTAGGCAAGTTGGAATTGGTTATGCATCTTTGAAATGGGCAGCGCAAGAACAAGGACACGAGAAAAAGTACACCACACCACACAGGGCCTTCTCACAACTAATTTATTAGAAAGGACGCACACTATTTAAACCTTCACCAAGTACCACGTACTCTTACATCATTGATGTCCAAAAGGAGAAGGTACATGTGCTCCTGCAAAGATTAGAAAAGGTTATAAAAACGATGATCATATGTACACTTTATTACTGTGCAATGAAACGATCGAGAAAAGAAATTTCATCGCCATGCAGTGCTATTGACGGTATGCTTACACATATATTGCCTCTTTTTAATGTAATCAGCCTCAACAATTTCGCTAGTAGCGTGATCGTTATGCCTCAAATTACATATGGTGACACGGATGTTAGGGGTGCATCCTTGTTATGCCCAGTGTCAAGCAACGTGCGAGTAGGCATTGCCGTCCAATGAGCGCTTGTGTTTCGACATCCTTACATTCTGCCAACGACCACTTTGCGCAATGTAGATATGACCGCAGCAAAAAGGAAGCTGGTACACAACTCATATTGTGCAAGGCACAAACGGTGACGTGTGTTTTGCAGTGCAGTCTTTTTTTTAAAAGATGAATAGCATTTGTGGTATAGTTGAAAGGAAGCTGGCAGAAAAAAGTTCAGGTGTGACAAAAAAAGGCTGCAATGTAACACGTCACCGTTTGTGCCTTGCACAATGGGAGTTGTATACCACCTTCCTTTTTCCTGCGGCCATGTTTACATTGGGCTAGAGTGTACTAGAACAGGGGAGTGCTCGGAACGAGCTTTGAAAAGTGAAGCCCAGAAGGGTCAATCCACTTGTGGCGCTGCGATCAGTAGTCTGCAATGTGTCGTGGTGCAGGGGTAGAATGCCCGATTGCCACTCAAAATGCCCGGGTTCGACTCAAAGCGGTAGAGGTTGGGTTTTTATTCGTAGCGCCACCTTTTATAGTTGTATTGGTTTTCCTTTGTTTGCTAAAACTAGCTTCAGTTGCTGCGTGTTCCTTCAAAAAGTAACGCAAAATGTGAAGCAGAATAGAAAAAATTTCACAGTGAGCGTAATTACTGGAAGCAGCACCGCCAGGATTGAACAAAAACGTAAAGTATGGCCTCCGATATTTTGCCAATGCGAGACTCAAGACGAGATTTCTCATTTACGTTACTTTATGTAGCAATATGTAGCAACAGAAGCTAGTAAACAAAGGAAAAACAATACATTTATAGGAGCTGAAACGAAGAATAAAAACCCACCATCTACAGCTGCAATTCCAACCCGGGCCTTTAGAGTGGGAAGCGGGCATTCTACCACTGCACCACTTCGGCGGAGCCGCGCGCAACTCTTTAACAACGCCACATTGCAGACTACCGATCTCACCGCCACAAGTGGATTGACCCTCTTTGGGCTTCACTTTCTTTACATGGGTGCTGCGGCCGTTCCGAGCACTCCCCTGTTCTAGTACACTGTAATTGGATAAACTGATCGTTGCCTGAATGTAAGGTTGTCGGAACACAAGCGCTCATTGGACGGTTATGCATACTCGGATGTTGCCCGACACTGTCCACAACATGGATCCACCGCTAACTTTCGCGACACCATTTGTATTTTCAGGCATAACAATCAGGCTACTAAAGAAATAGTTCAGACTCATTAAAATAACAAAAAAGAAACGCTTCACATTTAAAAGGCAATCTATGTGTAAGCATGCCCTGAATAGCACCGCATGACGATGAAATTTCTTTCGTCAGTCGTTTCATTATATAGTAAAAAACTGCACATGTGATCATCGTTTTTTTAACCGTTTCTAGTGTGTGCAGGAGCAGATCTTTTTCCTTCTCTTTTTGCCCATGACTGATGTAAGAGCACGTGGTACTTGGTCGAGGTTTAAATAGTGAGTGTTCTTCCTGATAAAGTTGGTTGTGAGAGAAGCTGCGCGGTGTGGTGAACTTTTTCTCGTGTCCTTGTTTTTGTGCTGCCCATTTCAAAGATGCATAACCTGTGCTATCAAGGCTGCCGATATGCGCTGGTTGTAGCGCACCTGAAGAACTCATTACCCTGAAAATTCAATTAACGCGTAATGCGCGTATGAAACTATTGATAAATATTTGCTGCTAATGATCGTTTGAGCTTTAGAAGAACCTTGCAATCATTGCATTCTTTCATCTTGTATTTTGTAGTTTATATCAATAGTACGAGGTAAGTCTCACAACAAAACTCTTCGATGTTTACGCAAACCTCTAGTACCGTTAATTCCAATTTTAAGAGCCCAATTGAACCGCGCTGCTTCAGGTAATAGACGACTGAGAGCCTCTCTGTAAGGTCATAATAAAATTATGATAGCTGTTTGGATTGATTTTACGCAAACTTCCTCGAAAACTCACCGTTTCTGAGCCCGCTATAATGAAGTCAAAGATGAATGTGAATATTTCTTTAAAGCTCAACTTTCCGTCGCGCTGTAGAGAGGCGATGAGGGTAGAGTTTTTCTTGATCGGATCTTGAAGAGCCCTTTGCGCTGCTTCCGTAATGAGTGGTAACAGCAAGCTGCAAAATAGTAATCATAACTTACTATCGGTCTCCGGTACTCACCAATTCATTGCGTGAGAAAAAATCTTCATGTAGCGTTTTGCAAAACGTGTTGCATACCCAGACGCAGGGAGTACCATGAAAGTGACGCAGGAGTACCGTGCTCTTTTCATCTAAATAAATAAATGTTCACCTTAAGACTGTTTTAAAGGGCACATGTTTGGTGCCGTAGACATCTCCCACGAATAGGAAAAATCAAGATGGCCCTGAGTTCTATTTTATACCACCTGTAAAATAGGCGCCCATTTACTTGCAATCGAGTTTGTGCCCTCCTGTAATGACAAGCAGTGATTGTCCAAGGTAAACCATATTATTTATGACCAGTAAAGTTCGAGATACAGTCCTTTGTGACAGTGGTGATTACAGCCGAATCATGACTCAACGTTCACGCCCGCGTTTAGCATTGAGCGAACGGTTTTTGATGAAAAAAGAAAAGCACGAGTCGAAGAAAGAGCGCTTGTATAGTGTTGAACTTGGGAAAGAGCACGATGTTTTACAGTAATGAAGACAAAGAATTGGAAAGGCATGCGTCCCATATAACACCAGGAATATTAGCAGCAAAGCAAACTTATAACCTCGCTGACTGCTTTGCAAGCGCATTTTATATGGCGCATTCACGGCGTGAATGTGGCTTCGTGACCTAGTTCTAAACCACTTGCCGGGCAAGTGCCCAGAGCAACTTCACTTGTCGCTGTTTTACCAGTTTTGATTTGTCTCATTTCCTGTAAAAATACATTGTATACTTCAAATAAAAATTGGTCGCAAGTCAGCGTTCTTCCCCTGCTTTTTTGCTTTTTAACCATTCACGCGCTGTGCTCAAGACGGCGATGAACGCCTATCATATCTGCAGTTTTAGTCCCTTTGTACTTCAATGTTCGCTTATTTCCGACAATGTGTCTTTTCTAATGCTTTTACGAAACTTTTCTGTCGCGGCCTTTGTTTAACGCAAAGTTTTCCTACTATACCAATGGTAATAGCCAACAACCTCATCTTTTCAATTCTTAGGTGACTTCACCAACGTTGCAATTAGGATCTGTTGGTTTGCCATTAGTGGGTATAACGTTGCACATACGAAAGACGCCAGATGTTCTCTAAGCAATGGTTTTCTAAACAATGAAAATTCACAGCGTACATGTAAAATTAAAGTGAGCTGCAAGTCGTCATAACTCTCATCGAACCTTTAGTATAAACGCGCCCGATGTCACGTCGGTGATGATGTACTGGGCAGAATCCACGGAAGATTCATGGTTTACCGAAGAACCTCCGCAGCTTCGCCCACTCATCATCATTCACTCCGTGGATATGCTGTGATTTTTCAGCTAACTCGGACCAAGCTTTTACCACTTACGGGTTATAAGAATGCATCCAAATGGGTATATTTTATTGTCTCCTTCATAACGTCGGGTATCTCGAAAATGTGCTTAGTAATTAATTAACAATATTTTTTTCGCCATATGTTAATACACTTCTTGAAACGCAATATATCCAATTGAGAAGTTGTTGAACCGAATAAATAATGCTGAAATAATTTATTTAAATGGAAAGAGTCACGCTCCATTTAGCTTTTGCAGGTTCAAAATAAATTTCGTAAGATTAGAACAAGAGTTACATGACTAGGGCTGTTCGCTCAGCGACATTGTTGCCCTCAAACACACCGCCAAGTAATAATGGATGCTCCACGTAGACCGAAAGCATTAACAGGCTTCGAACAACGAAGACGAACCTAGTGCAATGATCCGGGCTTCCACTTTTACTGCCATATATGATGATGTCTTTCCGTTTCTGTGTTTAGATCTGTGGGCGTTCCAACTTCTTACATGCGAAGTAGAGCTGTAGTAGGTTTCTTCGGCGTATAGTGATGTATCGGAAGCGAAGACTGCGACCAAAACTTATAATTTTTGGTTGTTGTCTGTGTATATTTCCTACTTCTGTGCAGCACGTTGGACGGCAGTAGTGTGGCCACATACAAGCGGTAAGTGACGTGATAGATATATAAATCTTGAGCACTTTCTGTCCCGCAAGGTAAGAATAAAACCAGAGAAGTAATGTCAGAGTCATGGCAATGAATTATTTGTACATTATTAAGAAGCTCTCCGTTATTTTATTTATTTACCTAACGTCATTTTTATAAGTGCTCTGAGCGGGTCACGAAAAAGGCAATAAATACTAATTTTTTTCGCAATGTCGCAATACTCATGTTAACTTCTGAAGCTTCGTTCGCTGAAATTCGGTGAAAGAAACTGCACCCCGTAAAACTGCCCAAAGAATGGCGACTTTGTCGCTTCTGTAGGCGCTTCTCACGTGAGCTTGAAATTCTGGCGCAAAAGCATTATTCTTTGCTGGGTACCGTACCACTTCTTTCTAATTTTATTTTAAATACGAAGCAATTCTTAGTGAACCTCAGGCACTTTGGCCGTTTCTATCTATCTATCTATCTATCTATCTATCTATCTATCTATCTATCTATCTATCTATCTATCTATCTATCTATCTATCTATCTATCTATCTATCTATCTATCTATCTATCTATCTATCTATCTATCTATCTATCTATCTATCTATCTATATCAACTTGTAATAAACCAAAATTGGCATAGCAGGGGATCATTGTATGACGAATGCGATTCACTGGTAATGACACGAATAACGCAAAACGCCTCTCGCGTACGTCATGAAACCCTGTCGACCAGTCACGTGTGGCATATACCCGCATATCACAGTTCATGTTATGTGGGTAAGTGCCACAAGTGATTCACAGTCTCAATCAACGTAGTAACCGCGAGCATATGCCACACGCGCTCCATTCCTTTCATGTTTTATGTTACCGCCCCCTTACACGTGTTACTACTGCCTTGCGCAAACCGCGTCAGAATCTCTTGAAACATTCCAAATTGTAGCAGATCATTTTGTGAAGATTACACACATCACGCGAATAGTCAAGATTATTCCAGAGCTTGCGCGACCACCAGGCTGGAAAGTTCGATGCATGATGTATAAAACACGGCGCGTCCCTGCGATGATCAGATTATTGATGGCCGACGCTCTGTTCGCCGCTATCAGTGCGCAGTGTGTGTTGCTGTAGTTTGACTTTCCGTTTACCGGCCACAAGTTCGGCCAAATGAAAAGTTTCATCTTGGACACGCCAACTGCTGCCTTCGCCGACGTCACGACACCGTGATATTTGGTGAAGGTACTCCCAGTCCAATTACCGAACGCCACCCTCCGACCATGAGCCAACCTCCCACCGTCAAGGGGAAATCGGCGCAAACCAACCAGCCACCCGCATGCAGCAAGGTCTACCACCAGAATACGAATCCCTACCCAATAAGACCAAGACCGCGACGATGAATATGGCAGGCAAAACGACGGCTGGTGTGTCACCTGAACGAGTCGTCATGAATCAGCCCAGGGAGCCGCCGACCTCCGCGGATCACTATGTGAAGACCCAAAAAGCTGGTTGGAAATATACGACTGAGTTGCCCAATTCACCAGCTAGGGACTGTAATGAGAAACTTCGTCACGTATACTTCGCCGTTGAAGATGGAGCCGGACCTGGTTCGAGAACAGAGAGGGCA
This sequence comes from Rhipicephalus sanguineus, assembly GCF_013339695.2. Classification (NCBI taxonomy): domain Eukaryota; kingdom Metazoa; phylum Arthropoda; class Arachnida; order Ixodida; family Ixodidae; genus Rhipicephalus; species Rhipicephalus sanguineus. The sequence continues at coordinate 125,097,865 of NC_051183.1, read as the reverse complement.
CCCTGACGACTTGGGATCTATTTCGCGCCGCGTTCCTCGGAACCTTCACAAGTATCGTGCGCAAAAAGGGCGGAAAACCTGCTGGAAAGCCGTGCACAGCTCCCAAATGAGACTTAAAATACGAGCGCGTAACTGAAGCAGGCAATTCGGAAGACAAAAGCAAGCGCATACTACCGATTGAAAGTTTATTTCGGAAACATTGAGATATATATAACGACAGAGAAAAGTTTCGCAACAACAGCCGATGAGAGAACGCAACGAAGAAATACAAACGATAAAAAGTAAAAATATAACTTTTATCTGTCGGTGTATATATGTCAGTGCTTTCGAAATAAACTTTCAGTTGGTAATATGCGCTTATCCTTGTCGTCCGAAGTCCCTGTTTAAGTTACGCGCTCGCATTTTCAGTATCACGAATCACCAACTCGCCTAATCAGCCATTTTTCACAAATTAGAACGACGGCATGTACACCGAAGAAATGACCCGCCTCTTCCGGCACGCCGACCCCGCCATGTCTGAGGTGAAGAAGCTCCGGTTCCTAATGCGAAGATTTAAGCAAAATCTGTTTGCGGGACTTGATTGGAACCCACCCAAGAGTGTCAATGAATTCCTTAAAGAGGCCACAACAATAGAAAAGGCGCTTGAGATACGGACAAGGCAGTACAACCGTCGCTCTCCAACGCCCGACTGCGCCGAAGTCCAAACACTCAGCTCCGACGACCTGCGCGAGACCATTCGAGCGGTCGTGCGTCAAGACCTGCGTATGATGCTTCCGGAATCGCAGCCTCGAGGGGACTCGATCACCGACATTGTTAGTGAAGTCCAGCAAGCGTTGGGCATTTCCGAACTACCGCAGCTTCATCCGGAGGCTGTGAGCTACGCTGCTTCAGCGCGTCGTGGCACTTCCCCTCGGCGTCCACGGGAAGACGCTGCACCACCAACCGCCGCGAGACACCACCGCCAACAGGCCATGCCGCCGAACTATCGGCCAGCGCAATGCTCCGAGGAAGACCGGCGTGTGGCGTGCCTCCGACCACCGTCCACTCTGCTACCACTGCGGAGAAGCCGGCCACACATACTGCCATTGTCGCCAGCACGAGAGTTACCTGCCTGGATTTGCCATCAGCGCGCCACTTCCTGAACGAGGTGAACGGCCACGTGACATCGCCGGGTATCTCGCAAGAGAACAATCGACCCCCCGAGGACCTTCCCGGTCACCGTCGCCAAGCCGCTACGTCTCTCCCCAACGCCGACCATAATCTTGCCCAACGCGGGGCCGGTCACCTAGCCCGCACCCGGGAAACTAAGGGATGCAACTGTTGGAGGTGCCGTTGTTGTACGACGAACTGCCGACGATCCTTCGCCGCCGACGACAACGTCGCGACGGCAGCGTAAGAACACGACGCAAACCAGGCGGAGCCCTCACGGCGAGACCTCGTGTCCTGAACACCTTTCGACGCGACGTAGAAGCAGCGGGACAAACCGACCTAGCCGTGACCTGACGCCGCTACTTGACCGTAACGCAAGACGACAAACCGCCGACCTTGACGTGGTTATTGATGGCCACAACGTCATCTCACTGATCGACACCGGAGCCAACTACTCCGACGTCAGTGGCCCGTCCGCCGCCAAGCTGAAAAAAAATCACAGCATAGTTTACCGATGAACCTCCGCAGCAAGCTGCGGAGGTTCATCGGTAAACCGTCAATCTTCCGTGAATTCTATTCAGTATATCATCACCGACGTGAGATCGGGCGCGTTTATACTAAAGGTTAATGAGTTATGACGACTTGCAGCTCACTTTAATTTTATATATACGCTGTGAATTTTCATTGTTTAGAAAACCATTGCTTTGGAAAACATCTGGCGTATTTCGTTAAGCAGCTGGCGTCTTTTCGTTTTGCTTTAGAAACATCTGGCGTTCTTTCGTTTTGCTTTTAGAAAACATCTGGCGTCTTTCTTTGGTTTATTTCATCAATGAACGGCGTTTTGAACCAAATTTTTATTGTTTAATCACGCACAGGAGAAATCTCACCAGGCACTACCTTGGAGGTAAACAATGGTTGCTAATGGGAATGAGACACAGAAGAAGTCGGCTTTTAGCTAACACTTACACTTCTACTTCTACTAACGTTTCCTACTGGAACATGCCAATGGCTGCTAATGGGGAATGAGAGACAGAAGAATTCGGCTTTTAGTTAGCGCGCACGCTGCGAATTTTTTATTGTTCAACAACGCACAGGAAAAATCTCCCACCGGCACCACCTTGGAGGTCAAGATCTGGTACTAGCGTTACGACTGGTTACGCACTACTACGAGGGACGAACGGGTGCTGCCTTAAGGAGCTTCGCCCCTAAAAAGTAAAGACCGCTTGGGACGAACCCGAAATCCGGACAGCTGGGGGCCACCTAATAACACGAACTGGAATATGCACGGCAGAATAACGATTGACGGCCAGACTTATCCGGCGAGCTTCGTAGTCCTGCAGCGTTGCCCGGGAGATGTCATCCTTGGTATGGACTTCTTAAGCCTACATGGTGCAGTCATCGACCTGAGACCCGAGTCGATAACATTAACCACGGACATATCACTACCGCCGCACACGCCGCCAGGAAAGCATGCCTTGAGTGTGCTGGAAGACCAGGTCACCATTCCGTCGGCACTCAGAAATCAGCAGACCTAAAAGGCATCGCTGAAGGAGACCAGCGCCAGTTTGTTAAAGCGCGAGATTTCCGTCGTAAGAAAATAGCTCAGGTGCGGAGAGGGAATACGACAGTGATTCTCACAAATTTCAGCAAGGAGTACAAGCACGTGAACGAAGGCACGACGGTCGCCTACATCGAAGCAAATCATGGAAGCCACTACTGCTTTCGCCCTCACTGATTCCGAGCCTACTCCGACGAACCAATCTCCTCAACCAGCTTTCAAAATCAATCGCAGCCTTTCCGACGCATAAGCAAGAAGAGCTCAAAACCCTCCTCTTGCAATACAAGGACTGCTTTTCGTTGTCGCCAGGAATTCAGCAGGCCGCTGTCACAAAACATCTCATCATTACCGAGGAAGGTGCCATACCACTCCGTCAGAGTCTGTACGCAGTTTCGATGCGAGTAGGCGAGGCCGTAAGGTAACAAGTCGACGAGATTCTACGCGACAATATCATCCAGCCATCCAAGAGTCTGTAGGCGTCACCTGTGGTGTTATTGAAGAGGCAGGACGGAACCCTACGCTGCTAAGTCGATTATCACCATCTGAAGAAGATCACGAAAAAGGACGTGTACCCTTTGTCACGGATAGACGACACCCTGGATCGACTCCACAACGCGAGGTACTTGTCTTAGATGGAGCTCAAGACAGGCTATTTGCAAATCGTAGTCGACGAGAGAGACCGAGAGAAGAATGCCTTTGTAACACCAGACGGCCTCTTCGAGTTCAAGCTCATGCCCTTTGGCCATTGCTCGGCACCGGTGACTTTGCAACGCGTTATGGATGCAGTAATGACAGGATTGAAGTGGCAGACTTGCCTCGTGTGCTTGGACGACGTCATTGTGCTTGCCTCAAGGCTTCGACGAACACCTCCGGCGCCTTGACAGCTGTTCTTCAAGTAATCAAGACCTATGGCCTCACCTCGAAGCTTGAAAAGTGCCGCTTTGCATAGCAGGAGCTGTGGACTCTTGGGTCACGTGATCACCAAGTCCGCAGTGCGCAATCAAGACCTCTGGCCTCACCTTGAAGCCTGAAAAGTGCCGCTTTGCATGCAATGAGCTATTGTTCTTGGTATCACGTGATCAGCAGGTCTGTAGTGCACGCAGACGCGCGGTAAACACCTGACATCGCAGCCTTCCCGCCACCCACTGACAGGAAGGCCGTACGCCGATTTTTAGGCTTCTGCACCTATTACAGACGCTCCGTCAAGGACTTTTGACAGATCGCGAAGCCACTAAGGCGACTCACGAAGAACGACGTCGATGTAGGGTGGGAAAAGGCGCAATTTGAAGCATTTCAAGAACTGAAACGACGCCTGCGGATGCCTCCGATACTTGCGCATTTCGACGAATACGCCGATACGGAAATCTACATCGACGCAATCAGCGTAAGACTCGGCGCCATCCTTGTGCAGAAGATTGACGGACTAGAAAGCGTTATCAGTTATGCTAGCCGGTCTCTATCGAAGGCAGATGCCAACTATTCCACAACGGAAAAGGAGTGTGTCATCTGGGCTGCGGTAAAGTTTCGCCTCTACATCTACGGCAGACCCTTCAAAGTTGTGAGCGACAACCACGCCTTGCGTTGGCTAGCTACATTGAAGGACCCTTCAGGTAGCCTCACTCGGTGAAGTCTGAGGCTTCAAGAAATCAACAGTTGCCGTCGTTTACAAGTCCGGAAGACAGCACTCTGACGTCAACTGGTCCTCATTACTGACAGAGGCACGGTCCTTTACTGCGCACCTAACTCAGGCGACCTTGGGATACAGCCAGACAAGCCACCGCCGGACCACCGCCTATCACCCACAGACCAATGGCGTCACCGAGCGTCTCAATTAGACCATCGCCGAGATGGTGGCCATGTACGTCGACATCGAGCACAAGACGTGGGACTGCACCCTTCTGTATGTGACCTTCGCATACAGCACGGCCGTGCAAGAAACGAAGCAGACGATACCTCACAAGTTTGTGTGGCGAAGGAGCCGAGCAACGACGCTCGATGCAATGCTCTCAAGTGCCACCGACGAAGACAATCTCGACGTCGCCGCTTATTTGCAACGCCCCGAAGTAGCTCGACAGCTCTCCTGCCCGCGCATTAAAAACCAGCTGAGGGTCGACAGCCGTCACTATAATCTTCGACGAGGCCACATGGAATACCAATCCGCTGACCGTGTGTTGGTTTGGACGGCGATACGCCGACGGGGACTTAGCGAGAAGCTACTTCAACGACCCTTCCAGTCATACAAAGTGCTCCAACGTCTCGGCGCCTTAGACTAGAAGGATATCCCGGACAGCATTATGAACTCTCAACGGCGCCACGCACGACCTGAAGTTGTCCATGTTGCGCACCTTAAGCCGTTTTTTTTGCGCGTTATCAAACCTGAGAACTGTACTTATTGCTTTATTCTTGCACTTTATTTCTGTATCCACTTCCATCTTCTGTTTAGGCATCAGGATGATGCCTTTTGAGAGGGAGGCAATGCCACACAGGCTCGTTTATTTCCATGTTTTATGTTACCGCCCCTTACACGTTTTAATGCTGCCTTGCGCAAGCAGCGCCAGAATGTCTGGGAGCATTGCATATTGTAGTAGATTATTTTGTTAAGACTGCGCACATGACCCGAACACTGCAGATTAATCCAGAGCTTGCACGACCACCAATGATAAGGCTGGAAAGTTCAATGCAGGATATATAAAAGACGGCGCGTCCCTGCGATGATGGGATTATAGACAGCCGACGCTGTGTTCGCCGCTATTAGTGTGCAGTATGTATTTCTGTAGTTTGACACGCCGACTGCTGCCTTCGTCCACGTCATAATTCCGTGACAATATACACATTGAAACGCACTGCTATTCACTCGTCCACGTGCTCCGCCAGAATGACGCAGTGTTCTGTTCATTTCTTATGAGGCTAGGCGATGGCCACATGATGACCGAGTATGACGTAAGATTGACTAAGGGCCGCTTTGTGACACGAGATGAAGCCCCCGCTAGGTGACCTGACGGCATATGCCTATAGTAAGGCAACGCGGACGTCAACCGCTATAACGCAAGTTGCCTCGAAGCTGCGGACAACGTTTTGTCATCCCGCATGCGATAATATAACTGGCTATGAGAACACGCAGGCATACAGGGATGCCGTGACCAAGATTGCAAAAATGAACGCAAGCGACATGGGTTGCCGGCCGGCCTTAATTTGTCCGAGCATCGGCAAGTCGTACATGATCACAACTAACATCGACTATAGCGACGGCCTTGTTAATGGGAACTCGGCATCTTGTGGTACATCGGCCGCGGCGAACACAACAACATTGTCCGAATGGGGCTCGAATTTCCAACGTCCACGGTAGGCATTGAAGTCCCAGCCAGGACCAAGCAAATCACTAACCTCTCAATAGAACTGAAATGGGTGCCCGTGGTAATGCGAACCACCACAACCACGAGATACGCCAGAAAAACTCGTGTAAGAGGGTACTGTTTCCCCTTACGGAAGCAAACGCCATAGCTATATATAAGCCACAAGGGGCCACATACGACCAGGTAGTCTACGGATACGATAAGCGCCAACCGCTGAAGTTGCTCTACGTAGCACTTTCCTGGGCTACCAGCCTCGATGGGCTATACCGCACCAACGCAAAAGATGACTTCAGGATCCGAGATGTCACTGGCTCTATCGACAGACAGTCTGTAGACGACATGACGCGGCTAGCAAGTAGGGCTCTAGACATCGTCGTGGACCGGGCTACCACTTTCATTCCATGGCACAACCACAACAATCCCCTCAAGCCGATTCAGACTACAGTCGCATCTGTCACAAGTGTCGTATTGCGCAACAGCTGCATCGTCCGTTTGCGCTGCTAACGACCCAGTATGATCACATTGAGCTTTTCGGCAAGGTACGTTTTTTACGACGCACCAATCACCGTTCTGAATGTGCGTTGCGTCCTCGCTACAATTGTTGCAGCCTTGCAAAGTTCGCGTGTTTGGCCTTGGCTGAGCTCGCTGGACTAAAGGGGATACGTGATGTGCGCTCTCATTAAAGGGGTCATGAAGCACCCCTTGGGGAAAAAACACATCCTGCGGAAAGCGGACACGGCTATGAACTGCTCATCCAAATATTGCAATCGTGCGCGCCGCGTGAAGACTACAAGCGGAGCACGAAGTTGCTGTTTTCTGAGGCGCCCTCTTTTCAAACAGAGGCCGGTTCTCACTATCGTTGGTGGGCGGGGCGTCTGCCGGTTGACGTCGCGTATCTGCTTCTCCGCGTCGCAAAAGACATAGCATCCTCATTGGCCGATAGCCGACACAAATCGAGAGCGGCGTTCAGAGCAAATGCGCTTCTTGCCACGAGGTGCCGCCACTTGTCGGCGCCGCACTCCTCAGTGTGCTAACTTTACACGGTAGCCGCACTCGCGCACGCGAATCACAGTGGGAGAGCGATCGCGTTTCACGACGCGCGCTGAGGTAACTTCTTTTCCCCGTGCCATCCCTCAGTGCGTAGCTTCGAGTGCGCTCGTTGGGACGAGAAAAGAGAGAAAGCGCTGAGAGCGTGCGCCAAATCCCCGTAGCTCCGCTCGTTCTTGACGGATTCGAGAAACTTTTGCGGCAATCGATTCACGAGGCAGTAAACTCCGATACTGAGGTCATTAGATCATTACTTGGAAAAGTGGTTCATGACCCCTTTAAAGCATGTCGCGTCTGCCCTCTAGTCCGGCCGAGGTGTGGCTAGGGCGCCCAGTTTGGCTTCTATGAACGCCTGTTCTGACTTCATGAAGCAATTGGGAACATCGCTATACGAGTGCGAAAAATAATTCTAAATTAAGCGACAACCAATAAACGCTACGAAGGTATCGTACTAAGTTATGCCGGCGTCTTCTGCAACCGATACGCGCATCACGGCAGACACTATATGATGCAGCAAGTACTTGGCTTGAAGGGTTAGCAGCTTGTGCATTGTCAAAATCGTTCAGCTGCAAAATTCCAACCTTTCTCAAAATTCCAGCCAGGCGTCGTTCTGCAGCTGCTTGTCGCGGTACTATTTCAGACGCTGGTCGTACAGTGCGAGCCTCTGCCGCACTTCTATCAGTATTTCATCACTGCACAGCGAAGACGCTTCAGCACGGGTCATGGTTACTGGTCACAAGCACACAACGCAATAAACACCGGCAAAGCAACTGTACAGACACGCTATCGCATGACTTTCAAGACGCGCATGAAGACGCGGAATCTGGATAGGACGGAAGCCCCGTGAACATAAAGTCAAAACTGAAACTGCTTTGCCCATTGGTCGTACGTAACGGTCGCATCAGTAGTTGTCGTAAAAGTCGCGGGCCCGCCAACTTTTACGCCCCAAACTTTACGTACTTTACGCTAAATAAAACAACGTCGGAACAAGTTCATTACGTTGATTACGTTTACGGTTACGATGCTTACTGACGATCCGTACTTTGCGCACGTATTCTGAACACGTCTTCACGCTCGCCGGTCTGAACGGACGGTCTGTGCACGCGCACGTGCACGACCTCGAAAAAGGCGCTCTGCTCACAGAAACTGGCGTAATAGCACTTTCTAAAATCTGGAGCTATGAGCCCGCTGTGTCGTCCACAGCAAGCGGCTTCATTGCAGGTGAGGAGGCGTGGGCACGTATAAGAACACGGCGATTCGCAACTTCAACGTAGGCCGCATCCCACTTTGCCGGACTCCAGACACAGAACACACGAAGACAAGCAGCGGAGTCGGTGCAGTCTGCATCGTGCACATCAGTTAAAATAACAGAGACATTGCGCTCGCCGCCATCTACCTGAGAACTCCCAAGAATCCCTTCCACACATGCACACGGGTTCGTGAAACGTGCGGGCGTTCTCCATCATAACGGACGAGTATAATCACTACATATAAGCCTACCGCGTGGTGTTGTTAATACCTATGTGGCTTTTGGCATCGTTACGCAACTGTAGACAAGTGGTTATATAATACAGTGAAACCTCGGTGATACGATCACAGCTCATACACATTTTGGGTGATATGAATTTTTCGTTTGTCCCGGCCAAGGCCTCAATGTAACGGAGTACGGTTGTTGCGAACCGATTTTCACCCAGCGACGTTTGATAAGAACGTTCGCTACCACCCAGGTTCGAAGAGGTGCTGTCCCCGCTGTCGCGGAAGACGCGCCAAGCACGTGCGAGCGCGTCTTCCAACGCACCTGGTTCAAATGCGTGCGTACGGGCCGTATATTCACGAGTGCTGGTATGATTGGCGATATCTAAAAACTTAACTGACAATCTTTGAGGATTCTTCCTGACGTTGCGGCAGCGATGACAAACAATAAATGAAAATGTACGCCAGCTTTTTTTCGTCGTATGCTAATTTTACATGCTTTCTGGTGATACGAATTTCGGATGATACGAATATTTTTGGTGGTCCCGTGAGATTCGTATAACCGAGGTTGCACTGTACATGCACGACTATTCAACATATGTGCGTGCGTATACCATTTGCACACGTTTTTGGCGTCATTTTGTAACGTTTCGCTCAATGTAAAAAATTACGCCACCGTCTCGCCGCGTGCTTCACATTATATCTGTACGTACATTGCGAGAATGTTTACATTGTACCTTCCACTCCTGTAATAGCCCTAAACAGGGCTGACAGTATTAATAAATGAAATAAATGAAAAATGAAATAACAATTCCCTCGGTACGTGGAATCCACCGAATTTTTAAGCAAGTTATCCTTTCGAAATACTTCTGAAATTATGGAAGCTCATCGTCGTACTCAAATGAAACAGTAACAATCTGCTTCTAACCATCAGGAATGCACGAATAAAACAAGAAGTCTACACCAGACTCCGACTCTGTACAAAATATCTAGCGTTTAGACTTCTAGGCCGAGTGCGTACAATATATACCTATAATTAACTACTATTTTCGCGCAAGCATTGCTCCTATTGCTAGTGACAGCAATTTTTGCCTGAATTACTGAAGGTAATTCGCTGGTGTGATGTACAAGAATGGAACATGAAACAACGAATGTTACCCCCATAGTCACGAACGCTCCTTAACTTGAAAGAGTGACTCAAAGGGCTCGTGGGATTCTAACAGGTGTCAAGTAAACGTAATTCACGTCTTCGGCATGCACACTTCAAATGTTACCGGAGCTCTACTTGATCAAGTCACGGATTCAGGTCAGCTTTATATCTGTTTATGGGGGCTAGTTAATCACACTGCACTTCAAAGATTTGAGTACTTCTCGATTCCATCACAATGCTTACCAATTAGCTATATGCAATAAATTACACTATTTTTGCTATTTATACTCTTTTTTATAAATAATATTATTCCATCTATATACAAATCAATTTTACCTGAGCACCAGGAAGAAAGCACCTGTCCACTATGCAGCCTGTTGCAGCAAATGTTAAATTAAAATGAGCGCATGCATGCTGGCAATCAAACGACACACATTGCCTTTAGCAGGTAGAACAATTTATTTGTAATTTAGTAGAACTTAACCTCAAGAGAAATATTTCGTTAAGTTTGATTTATTGTTAATCTTAAATAAATTAGAAATACGAGTGATAAATTGAAGCTTATCAAACACAGCTGAGTGTGACATTATCTCACACTCAACAATGTTTGCTAAGCTTCAATTTATAACTCGTGCTTCACACATTTAACTTATACTTTAAGTCAACGCCATGGTACATTCAGCTAGGTAGGTAGGTGACATCATATCACAACTACCGAAGCGTGACATTATTAGCAGAAGTTATGGTGAAATTATCGTGTTATTGAAGTACAAAGATTGCTCGAAACAAATCACTCGCTACCTCATTTCTTGCGTTAACAGAAACATAGAACTACAAAGCCACAACATTATAAGCTTAAAATGTGCTGCCAGAATGTGGTGCTGTTCTGCCATTAAAATGAGAAAAATCAGTTCCCGATGACAATTCGAGTGTACGAAATAAAAAGAAATGAATTACACTAAGGTTCTCGACGTCACTTACCGCATGGAACTGCATGGCACAATGCGTTCCTGGCATTTCCAGGTATGTCCTTTTCAACATTGTTCAAAACCACCTGACACAAAATTACCCCTCGAAAAATGGCAATGCCCACGAAGAGCGACGCTTTTTTGCCTATACAGCACGCGCTTTCTTCTCGTGCTGCTTCGACATTCAGTTATGTAACGCTAAGTTTGCCTCTTAATTTATAATGCCGCGTTGTCAGAGCTAGGGCGGTCGTTCCGTTTTGAGAAAAATACTCCTGTGTTCAAAGCTGCTGGTCGACCACTTGTCAAAACAAATCACCATGTTTAAGGAACACAAGAGAATTGCTTGATTATTCCCTCTCATTTGTAGATCAATTTTGGCTTTTTGCTGTGCCAAGCACATATTTATGCTTACGGATGCATTATGGCTCCCATGCTTTACAAGTCAGAGTAGTACTGCCTCTGAAGGTTAGCAATCTTTGGGCCAATCAGAACGCAGATGTATTGTGCAAGATACGTGTGTAAATTTACTACCTTAATACTTCGTCTCCTCTGCGGACGAAGCGTCTCCAGGCGGGCGTTGGAATGTAGAGATAATAAGGGAAATTTGTAGTCAGGGTATCATGTATGCAAGAGGCTTCATGGATTTTGGCAATCAGGCTTCCTGCCGCTGAGTGGGCATCAAAACAATGATCCAGAGCTCCAAGTCTCTTGTCCACAGCCAGAAAAAATGTAGCTGCAGTTAGATAAAAGAAAGACAAAGAGGTGATGTTGGATATTTCAATGTTGACACCCATAGGCGTGCGCAGGGTTCCCTATCAAGGGGGGCGAAGGTTCGTCGCAGCGGCCCCCTACCCTACTAAATGTATGGGGCAGATTTTGCGCCCCCCCCCACTCTTAGGTGACTAGAAGGGCCAATGTACGGGGCTGATATTGCCCCCCCCCCTCTTAGGTGATTAGGGGGCCGTCGCCCCCTCCTGCCCCCCTGTGCGCACGCCTATGTTGACACCTCTAATAACTATAAAAAAACCGTCGACGGCATCTGTCAAGAGAAGCATACTTTCAAATTAATAGGAAGTGAGTTTGGGATAATTAGTGTCCGTCATCCGTAACTTCTTTTCGCGCCAAATGCAGTTAGCAGAACACAGAAAGACGAGGCGTGCACAAGCGCAAACTTCCAAGTCTGCTTGATTTAAACAGACGTGCATTTAAATGCATATGAACTGTTATAACCTAATTATGAAAAGAAAAGCCACGCACTATAAGACACACCGTTGACGATCCATACAGGGTACACGAGGCATTCACAATGTTTCAAGCCACCAACTTAGGTAGTGAATTTTTTTTTCCAATACGACAACCGACGGTGCACTCATGCATCCGTCTCCCGGGCGTGATATTACTGAAGCTTGGACGATCTCCCTGTTTTTCTGGCTGTCATGATGACCGAGAGCAGCATGGCACTCTAAGCGGGGCCTTCAAGAAGATGCGCACTATAATCGGGTTCAAGAAGCCAGTCATTGAAGCAAAATTGCGTTTGCCATATATGCTACTTTTCACACATTAGGAGAATTATGTACAATATTTTTGTACGCGTGCTAAAAACTGCTTTTTGTGGTTCGTGCTATAAGTCACCTGGCCGCAGCCAGCATGTTTGTTTAGTCTGCGCAATCTAACCACTCTTCGTGGGGCCGAATACCTTCACTTGGACCCTTTCACCTATCCTCTTGGGCACGTGAGCACGTCATGAGAGTAAGGAATTACTGCAAACAGTTGTGCCCTTTATTCGTTATTGACAGATTACCTTGCATTACCCGAAGGCGCTACAGGAGGGGGCTTACAGCATTGACATCAAGAAATCCTAATTTTTACAGCAGACTTGCGTTTGAGACTTGTTCCGCTCTTTAATTGTAACAAAAAAGATAATGGTTCTACCATATAGGTCCGTCCTGGTATACAAATCGCTTATTTTGAAAACGTAATCAGTTCTGCGCAAATGGTGATGAGATTCTTTAAAGTTCTTTTGTTTGTTAATTGCTGTTTACATCTTCAAATATCTCGACACGAGGAAAAAACCTCCCACTCAAGCTTATTTTTCATTTGAGTGCAGCTTCTTCCCCTTTTGTACCGTCCCGTGATGAATCTAGCCACCCGATGTTGAATTTTCTCGAGTTCATCGATGAATGCGCCCTGCGAAGGATCCCTTGCGGCACAGGCTTAGTCTAGCATGTAAACACTAAACTGTCTTATGCCGGTGTCCTCCAAAGCTTTATTGGCGTACTTCCGTCACATATATGACGTTGACGAATTGCACGCTAAGGGAGGACAATGAAAAAGTAGAAGAAAAAGTTTCATTGACGCGAATCACTTGGGAATCGAGCCCACGAACTTTTTCGGTCCACGACGATAGGTGCTGGGCGCTCTGTCGAGTGCACCACCGTTTTTTTTACTTAAGCTTCGCAATACGTCATCATGAAGGACAGGGAGTAGAACACGTAAGCCTACCTTAGTTTACATCAAACATTAAAATTTCTACAGTTTAGACAATTCGAAAAAAAGTTATCCAGTCAGGGGGTTCTGTCGGAGATTGAAAAACATCACGTACACAACAGACATTTTTTTATAAAGTTCCCTTCTGGTGACCTCCTCTTAACATCAGCCTGTGTCACTGACAAACGAGTCTTCCACAAGCTCAGGAGGCCCAGAACCATGATCATATCAAATGGTATACCGTGTTCATTTTGTACTGGTATCTAATGACAATAGGTGTTATAGGTAAGTCCTCTAAAGGGCTTTTTTCAAGAGCATCCCAAAGAATATCGCATCCCAACATTCAATCAACGCATGCTCAATGGTTTCCGGCTTATTGCACAACAGGCAGTCGATTGTCCATGGCACGGATAAGCCTTTTTCAGCAAGCCACTTTTTGACTGGTACGTTATTACAGGGACGTTTAAAAAAGCATGATTTCATATTCGGTTTTACAGGCATCCGCCTAACTCTTCTTAAAACATCTTGTCCTGGGCCTCCACAGTTTGAGATCTCTACAGAGGAACTGGCAGTATAATATAAATAAAATATTTGTAAAGCTGCTTCCTTGTTACATCACTGAGGTAGTCCAAGCGGAATATAGCCCTTAAGAACCGATATGAATTTACTAAATATTTTCGGCAGCCCGTAATTCTGTCGCTCATTGTGCTCGCGCTAGCTACAATAAAGTCTGGAAGCACACCGCTTAGACGAACTTGAATCATCGAACGCAAGAAGGTGTCTTCCCGCTTCCCCAGGATCATAAGACGGCTAAAAGTTGAGGAATAAAAAAGTGAGTTAGAGCAAGACCAACCGGTTCACCAGATCGAAACAAATTCATCCGACTGGTCCGCTCTAAAGTGGAATTTTCTGAACATTCACACGGAAGAGAGACAAAAATTGCGGGACGTACCACACTTTTCAGGCTTCCGCCTACAATCATTATCTATTTAAAACGTGATTGGCATTTGCAGGTTTTAAAATGCAGTGGCAAGTGCGAAAAGGGATTTGTCATTAGATTTAGATCATGCTCCCTGGCCCGTTATTTATACAGTGCCCCGTCTGCCCGATGTACCGAAAGTCTTGTCATCTTTTTTGCCACATCCCTGCCGACTACGCTCCTCCCGAGTAGTTCTCGGGCATAGCTGAATCAGCTTAAAGGGCGCCGAAAAGGTAATGGGTGCTCCAAACCGGCCTGCAACCTTTTTCTGGTTATGGGAGACCTTATGCACATAAGGAATCACGGCAGGTCTTACGGCTCTGGTTTCTTCATGATCCTCCGTGGCCTCTTTAGTACCTTTACGCTTTGCTTTCCGTAAGAGCGCTTCGCAGACTGCTGTCATTAACGAGTCAGGGAACCTCGCAGCTTTAAGTCGCTCGACCTGATTGTCAAATGACTCCTGCATCATGTGCGTGCACGAATGTTTGAAAGAATGCCCCAGGCAGAGCATATCAATACCACAATTGGCAATTTTAGAGAGGGATGAATCGTACGGCATTACCCATTGCTTTGCACGCGGAAAATAATGCCAACACGTTTGCGCGTTATGAAATGTTATGCTCCGCTCTAAAAGCTACAGGGTGTTACTTTGTGGCGGTTCTTGTGTGAAAACGAGTCCTTTTCCCTGAAGCTTTAAAATATTTAAAATGTCACCGCCACGTTTCAAAGAGCCTTGTCTATTAAAAAAACGAAAAAGTCGTCTATATACCTGAAACTCTTCGCAATATTTCAAGTGTTCTCCTGTTTAAAGGCTTCTTCGAGCAACCGATCAAAACTAGATAAAAATATATTGCGCAGCAGTGGCGCAGTATAAGAGGCAATGCAAATTTAAATACGTTTTAAATAGATAATGATTTTAGCCAGAAGCAAGTATCAGATTGCGCGTGATTTGATGGAAGCGTGTCACATTAAAAAAAAGAAGCAAGTTGTATCAGTGACACGTCTCTTACATTGCATGTATCGGAAAAGAGATTGTTTGATCGCTGGATCGCCTAGGTTGCGAAGAGACTGCGCGTGTATGTTGCCTATTTATTTTTGGGTTAACGCCCAGAACAGAACAATTCACCTGGAAGTGCCACTCGTCCTGTCATCGTGTTCCTCCCTTTGTATATGTGTTCTAGTTTGTGGCCAAATTATGTCCTTAAGTAAATACAAACTAGGCTAACAAAGTCTTTTTAAAGGAGTCTGTTGACTTGAACTTGCATCTGGACTAGCTCAGCAAAAGGCAGACACCGGCGTGCAAGCTCCACCATACAGCCGTGGCGAAAATCCACCAGAGAACGGAAATCTGGGCGAGTTAGTAAGAATGCATCCACGACAGGCTGCGCGCGCATCTTCTGTTGTTCATGGACGGGTCTGTCCGAGAGAGCGCTCGCAGGACCGCGGCTGGCTGAGTCATACCAACGAGTGGGACGACCATCCGGTGCCGCCTAGCCTTCCACGCCAGCTCCACTACAGCTGAATCGGCTGGCCTTGGCAGCCGACCACCTCGCTGGTACAATACCTTAGTTGCCTGTGGCGAAACTCTCTGACTCCTGGCCAGCCCTACAGGCGCCGGTGCTGCCCGACCGAAGAGAGGTCGCCGTCCAGCTGCTGCACCCTAAGCTAAAGGTCATCAGAGCTAGCGGTATGCGTCCGTCTCTCCCCTGGCTTTTCGCACGTTCGGATAGCTGGGAACGAGAAGGCAGACGCCACTGCTAAGGCAGCACACCACCGAGACACGCTAGCACCATGATGGACACACTACTCCCGGCAATGACTGCGGTAACTGCTACCAACAGTCCACACTTACAAGTGGGTGGCAAGTGGTAAGCCACCACCACCCCTACAGGAGACCGCACTGGAGAGACAGGAGCGGTGGCTGCTCTTTCGCCTGCAGACCGGCAGCGCCTGGCCTGCGTCACGCATGTATTCCACGGGTGGCTGCTCATTACGTGCATGCCACAGATCATAGTTCCTTAATAATACACTAGAGGGAAATCTGGCACTGCTCTTTATGGAAGCGGCAACACACATCACTTCAGCCAGCATGGGAATGCTGGGCTGTACATAGATTTGCCTTAGCTTCGTTCTTTCGTGTATTAGTAGTTTTTTTTTTACTTTAAAAACACTGAAATATTATGGTACAAATGAAACATATTTTAATAATTGCAACGCGCGCGGAGACCCTTTCCTTTGCATGGCGATGTTTTAAAAAGATACGATCACCTAAAAATTTGCAATAATGTGCAGTGAAGAGAGGATGACGCCGAAGCACACAAGCATGCAAGCAAGCGTCAGTGTCAATAGCAGCACGCGACACGAGCTCGCGCTTGCCCGGATTTCGGCTTATTATTGACCGCCGCCCATCGACGCCCTATCCTTGACGTCTCTCGACTTTCCGTGAAGATGCGTCAATGAACCTCGTCAAATTTACAGGAGGTACGTGGATTCCCAGTACCAACCTGGACCTTCGCTCCCGGGAAATCCACCCGGTTTGTGACCACATACCAACATCGCCGAACGGAGCCCTCTCCAGTCTGGACCTTTGGCAGTCCACGTCATCTGCGGCGCCGTGTATCGCCAGCGCGATCCACCTATCTTCACCGGCTCAGGTGACTCGGACGTTGAAGGGTGGCTGCCGAAATACGAACGTGCCAGTGCCAGCAACAAATGGGACGACCATATGAAGCTTGGTTGCGTCCCATTCTACCTTGCGGACATCGCCCAACTGTGGTATAACGACCACGAAAGTGACATTCCCAGTTGATCCGTCTTTAGGACTTCCGTCACAGACGTCTTCGGTAAGCCATCGCCTCGCAAGCTTCGGGCAGAGCAGCGCTTGCGCCAACAGGTGCAACAACCAGGAGACAACTTCACGGGCTAAAGTGAAGATGTGTTGAACCTCTGCAACCGGGTGAACCATGACCGAAGAGGAGAAGATCAAGCACGTCCTGAAAGGCATCGAGGACGATGCTTGATGTTCTGTGTCCCCGTCGTTGTTTCGCACTGTGTGTTTCACTATGTTTCAGATGCTGCTCGCATCGAATGCCACTGGTGTCATTATGTCAGAGCTTCAGCCCTCACGACGACCGACACAGAATCTAGCTTGCACGTTAATGCTCACCCTGCCGATCAGCAGCCGCTTCTATTCACCCTCAAGGAACGTATCTGTGAAGAGGCAGCGCGTCAGCTTCTACTACTACCTCTCACAAACGAGCCGGCGAACACTTTGGCCCCTGACCGTAAGCACGTCATTCGGACCCACATTGCTGAGGTCCTACTATCTATGCCCCCACAACGACCCATCACTGCACCACTCACGTACGCTGCTATCGCTGCTCGGCCCTCTCAGCAGCCTACGTCGTATGCCCGACCTGTGATGCCGACCCCTGCCATTCTGCTGACCGCGTATTCTGCGCCGCTTCACTACACGGAGCCCTCGCCTTCTTTTTCCCGCCAAGACGTGTGGCGAACGCTGGACCACAGGCCCAACTGCTTCGCCTGTGGTGCCGCTGGACACGTCGCTCACCGCTACCGCCGATGTCCACTTTTATTCGACACGGTGCCCACGTCTCATCTCTCGTCGTCACGCACACCACCCAGGTACACCTCTGATAATAGATCACCTTTCTCCAACCGCCGATCAACATCTCCTTGAAGACGCTCGCTGTCACCCATGGGCCGCCGCTCAGCTGCAGAGGACGGCAACTGATTGCTGCAGTTCTCGAGGCAAGAGCTGCGTGCAAGTCGACCTGCCCAAGGACTCCACGTGCTTCGCCGCAAAATGTTATTGACGTCGATATTGAAGGAACCGCCGCCGTAGCGATTATTCACACAAGGGCCGCCGTTCCCGTCATCTCTGAGATACTATGCCGCAAGATAAAGAAGTTGACGACGTCGCTATCAGGACTAACGCTCCGTACTGCCAGCTAGTTCATTGCGCCGTCAGCTGTCTGCACTGTGCGAGTCATCATACAAAATGCATGTCATGCTCCCACGACATTATTATCAGATGGGACTTACCATCGAGTCATAATGCCATCATAGACTGTTATCGTGCAGAAGTACCTCTTACTTCGCTGTGACACAGATATCCGTCCCTGAGGACAAAGACATCACACCAAAAAACGTGGGCCCTTGTTGCACTGACCTGTACGACCGCACCAAACGGAACAGCAGTAGTTGCCCCGTCTGAAGCATTCCTCCATCGTCGCGGCTTACGACTGCCCTTTTCAGTACTATCAAATAAATCTGGCGCTACATAGTGCTCGTTTCCAACTCGTTGACGTCCACCGTTACCTTGCTTCGCGGGGAATCTTTGGGGCACGTACAAGACGTCGACCTCTTGCGTTCTCTTGACTTCTCTGAGGACCAACCCTACCTTCCGCTGACCGCCATGACGTCACCTGTTCCCAACTCTTCAGCCTCAGATAATTTCCGGCTTTCTACTGCCGACGATCTACCGCCATCGCATCGCAGCAACTTCTCGCTCTTCTGCAAGACTTCCGCTCGTCCTTCGATTGCGCCCAGCCAACCATATGCCGCACGACGAGCGTCACACACCACATCGACACTGGTTCACATGCGCCCTTATGCCAACGACCCTATCGCGTTTCCGCGGCAGAACGGCAAATTATTAACGAACAAGTCGACGACATGTTTAAGCGCCTAGTGATTCAGTCAGAGCCCCTAAGGCCGAATTCACAAAGCTCACTTACGAACAAATTGTCGCGTAAAGGCCGAACCATATATAGCGTTTTGGCCGGCGTTTTCTGACGTTGCGTCCCTCGGCGTCGTCGCATCAACGCCGTCAGAGAGGGCGGCAAACCATATGAGGAGCGTTAACTCAGCGTCGCACAGTGTGACCAGAGGGAATGAACCTGACACCTCGTAAAGCAGTGTACAGTTCCCGTCAATGGACCAACAAGATATATTCCTGATTATAGCTTTTATGTCTCATTTGCAGTTCTGTGGTGCAAAAAACGAGTCACAGTGCCGCCGAAAAGTCTATTTTTTTTATTCGACTTGTAGCACCAGCTATTGGCATTGAGAAGAACCACAAACTCGTAATATATGGCCTCTGAGCTTGAGGCTGCCGCACATCTTTGAGGCCACGTATTCGGCCAATACACTCATTCCTGCTAAACCTACCGATGAACTTGAGTACGGCTCTCGGAAAGAGTTCAAAGATATCACGAGCGCTTTGCTGTCGAAGCTTCTAGGGAACAAGCTAAGTCAAATACAAACATCAGTTGAGAACTTAAGGGCCACACAGCGCACGGCGACGACTTATTAGATTCTAGGCGGGCGGCAGCCATTTTGGCAGCAGCAACGACGCCGTTACGTAGCGGAAGTCGCTGCCAGCCGCACGCTGATTGGTTCTGCGTCCATCGAACTGCTTCCGGCGTCGACGCTGCCGCCCGTGATGTCTGGACCGTCCAGAGGTGGACGTTTCGGCCACCGTCACCGGTAGCGTCGACGTCGAGGGACGCCGGCGTACGAAACGCCGGGAAAACGCCGGCAAAAATGCTCTATATATGGGTCGGCCTTAAGAGAAATTTTTCGCGTAAGTCAATTCACGAAGCGAAAAAAACACCTCGTAAGAGGCCATCGTTATCACATCGGCCGCTGCGGTAAAGCGCGCTGCGACTGTCCAGAAACATGTCAGCGATGGTGATGCAGTGGCTATATTTGGTGACGTCAATGAAAAAGGCTCGTAAGTAGATTCACGAAACAAAAAAATTGCGCAGAAACAGCGTGGCTACGAGAAAATTTCAAGAATGGTCCGGACCACTCTTACGAACAATATGGCTGTTTAGAAAATGCAACTGCGGCGAGTATCTGGGTGCTGTGGTTGATTTTAAGCTAATTTATGGCCATGCAAGGCTGCTTGCTGATTGCTGGTACGTTTTAATTTATTTCGGCGCTTTGAATTTCGTGTGTTGTTTCGCTTGTACGCTATGCACAGTATTGACACTCGCAGTCGTCCAATAAGCTGGGAGTCGGAGTAATTAAAGAAGCCTATTTTGTGTCAATGGCGAAAAATTTTGCATGCAAAGGCTTGTGGTTGGATTAAAACCAAAGTTCTACTTGAATCGTCGCTGAAGTCGAAAGCGGCGCGGTATTTGGCCAACATTTTTTTGTTATGTTGTTGTGTTGCGTCCTACTTCCTCCAATGAGACGTCCAACTTATGATGATGTACGCAGCATTGGTCGAAATTACCACCGAAGAGATTCAGAGGAGCACATCAGCTGCACGCTATTAGAAAAAAATTGAGCGGAGCAATTCAATTAGCCGTTACTAAAGCCTATTATGTTATTCCGCAACTCGTCTAGTTGAATTGGCTTTACCAGCCCAATAGGCATGATCTCCGAAATGCAGCTGTCGCTATGCACTTTGGGCCGATCCAGGGGGGGGGGAGGGCTTGTACATTGCAAATCACAGCATAGTGTAGATGTGCGTGATTATGCATGAATTCACAAGTAATCGAGCTTTTTGACCTTCACTGTTCGGAAACCGAAACGGAACGCGTTTATATAGCAAGTAGTCAGAAGGAAATGGCTCCAGTAATTTGAAATGACATCGGAAATATGTGCGAATGCTCACGATTCTCCAGTATAAACAAACATTTGCCAAATTAATGTCCCTTTGATTATTAACTGCCATTTAACTTGGCGTGAGAATATAAATAAAAGTGGCTTCACCCGCTCATATATGTATTTGGTGCTCAGAAGTGTCAGCTAGACCTGAAAATCATCCTCTAGCCAAGGCGAAACCTCCGCTGAAGGCTCCTATCGTAGCAGACGACAAACGCTAGCTGACGACGGCTTGGGCGAGAGGCGCAGCTTGTGATTGGTTGGGAAGCAGTACTCTCCACATCAGGTCATTTTATGACGTCGACAAAACACTTCTTTCATCGCGCGCTCCTGTCGTGTTCGTCATATCTCCCCCCTGGCACATAAGAGAAATTTTTATCTCGCCATGAAAAACGCGCAGGAGCTTTTTGTGAATTCTTTTAGCGCTTGCCCCTGCTGCGCAGTTCGCGAAAACAACATGGCGCAGTGAATTGTATGTGTCGATGCCGATTTTCACAAACCCTTGAGTTCCTTCAGCGTTCGACTGGATGTGATGTGAATAACGCTGCATTCTCGGTGCGTGCAAGCCGTGTGAAGACCGACGGCAATAGAGTATTTTAGTTTGACGTTTTTACGGTTCGCTCCACTCCGAGTTGGCCCGCTAAGCTGTAGCGGAGCGGCGGACGATTTTTTCGTTTTAGTTATCCGTTCTCCGCTGCCGAGCGGACCTTTCGCAGTTGCAACACCCTCTGGCCAAGTTCAGCCTCGTTAAATAAAATGAAAAAGAGCTTTGTCACTTTTACAAAGTAAACCAAATATGTATTACTCACTTGTTTACGCAGTATTCACACGTGCGCATGCGTTACCGGTCCATTTCATGGAAAAAAAGTAAAGCGTCGACTGGAGCATTCCAGATCCACACTTTCCGTTTGGACGCCAACGCGGCAGCGATGTTTTCGTCAGCTGTGCCGTCTTGTCTACCTCTCGTCACTTTCCTTAATTCGGCGACTCGAAGTAAGCACAAATGTTCGTCTATTCTCAAGCGCTTTCGCGGCTTCCGCTGGGCAGACGAACGTGAAGCCGCCGTGCACGTGGGAAGCACGTTGAGCACTAGAGGCAGCCATCTTAGAATGTACGGGAAGTCGACACATGCGTCAGGGAGGGCGCGCGCATCGACACCCCTCGCTAGCGGTAACGGCAGCGACGGTCCGCGCTCGGCTTAGGTTCCCTGTAAGCGGAGCGTGGGCCTCGCTCCGCTAGCCCACTTACGGCTAAGCGGAGGGAGCATGCGCACTCCCGCCCCCGTTCCGCTTAGCTGCTGAGCGGAGCGTAAAAACGTCAAACTAAAATACTGTAGGGTCTCTTGAAGCGTAGGGAAGCCTCTGCCTCGGTGTGTTTATGAAGCGGGGATCGGCGCCTGTGTACCGACGGTAACTAGCACTCGAGGAGCCTGCAGTGTGTTTGAGTGCCGGTAACAGTTCGTTTGCTTCGCTTTCCAGTGTCTCAGTAAGGTGCAGTGCGGCATTTCAAATTGACAGCATTTTGGTACGTTACTTGGGTGATTCCGTGCTTGTACGGTAACGCATGAACTACGCTCTGTATTGGGATCTTGCTTCGCCACTGTTTAGCCCGTGCGCTTCTATTTTCTTGTGAGCAGTCCAGGCAAATACAGTGTTCGGGAGTGAAACTATGTGCGTTGTGAACAGTGGTCCTGTCTTGACATTTCCAAGACTTGTCAAGAGGCTGTGCCCGTGTGACAGAATATAAAAGCGTTGATAACCGTGTTTCGCCCTACGAAGTTGCGATGGTGCTTTATGAGGGCTTTAAGGATTTGGCGCTGGGCTTGGCGTTTTCTTTTTTAACTCGTTGCTTCTCCTTCTTGTGATAACCGTAATCCGAACGTCATAACGGGTCGAACCGAAGTCGCGCGCCGAGACATTCTCCTGTAAATGTGGTTCCTTTGGCAGTACGCTTTGACAGTTCTCCGGTGAAAACTTGGACTTGTACCTGGCAGCGAAAGCACGTGGACGTCACGCTTCCCTCCGGACAGAACACACTTCTCACTGGTGCCTTGCCTTGGATGAAGTCTTGGACCAGCACCTGCTAACTACAGGTTTTCGAGTCCATCTGTCCTGTCGTTTTGCACGGCATTGGAGGCTTGACTAGAGCGGCCCACGGCGATTTCTCACGCTTCACCAGAGGACGTACACGTCTTGCTAGCCTTGCATTTCTACGTCAAGGGCAGCTTCCAGTCCACAGACGTCTTTTGCCTGTGGCTGCAGAGCCCATTCGACTCCCGATGACGCTGACGGCTGCTAATATCTTTGTGCCATCGGGGAGTTGAACTTGCGCAACTAATTTCGTTGCACTTCCTGTAGTGCTGTAACGTAAGTTTGCAAGTTTTGCATCCCAGCAGATGTAATGTCACCCCATGTTAAGTTCCAGTACGAAAAGTGCACTAGTACTACCGCTTTATATATACGTATATATGGCCAATATTGTCACGTGCTCGTGACGTCGACGAAGACAACAGTCAGCACGTCCGAGATGAAACTGTTTATTTGGCCGAACTTGTGGCCGAGAAACTGAAAGTCAAGCTACGGCAATACTGTGATAGCGGCGAACAGAGCGTCGACCGTCGATCAGCTGACAAGCGGTCAGGCGCGTCGGCTTTTATACAGGCGCTATCGAACTTTCCAGCAATATCGCTGGTGGCGGCGTTATCTCTAGACAAAGCGGGAACATTCGCGTGCGGGGCGCAATCTTAACAAAGCGATCTACTACAATCGCGAAGCTTCTCGAACACTAATTCGCGGACATCGTCGAGCGTTGATAACCGTCCCTGCCGGTCAAACCCGAATACGTCAAAACAAGACAAGAAGTGGGCGTGGCAATATACATATATTGGAATATGAGCAAGTACACCAGCAGTGTTTATGATTTGGTTTAGGCAGGCTTTTATCTGATTATCAAGAGGAGCCTGTCTGTTTACCACGCTTGACAGTTGAGAGAAAAATATTTGATTCGAATTTATTTTCCAGGAGCCATGTAGCACTTTTTCAGTAATTGCCTTTATATTGCAAAATTATTTGTATAGAAGATTACTGCTGCGGCAGCATTATACTTTACCACTTTACCAGGACATATATATCATACAGTATGTAAAGCTTACATGGGGCTTCAGTTTGTTGCAAATTGAATATGGCATATTTGATAGCTTTGACTAAGTGATAGGCCGCGCCACGGTGGTCTAGTGGTTATGGCGCTCGACTGCTGACCCGAAGGTCACGGGATCAAATCCCGGCTGCGGCGGCTGCATTTTCGATGGAGGCGAAAATGTTTGAGGCCCATGTACTTAGCTTTAGGTGCTCGTTAAACAACCCCAGGTGGTCGAAATTTCCGGAGCCCTCCACTACGGCGTCTCTCATAATCATATCGTGGTTTTGGGACGTTAAACCCCAGATATCATCATTGACTAAGTGATAGTTTTTGTGTTACTGCCAAATATGCATTAAAAGCGCTTTCAATGATGGTTTTTTGAATATATTCTTTTTGGCCTCTTCACAGATCGCAGACTTTCGTAAAGTCCTGGAATCCATCGATTGCAAGCACTGGCAAATGAAGTCACCTTATGACTTGGAGCACCTGCACAGAAATAGGAAGGACTTGTGCTCCCTAAATGTACAAGCCTAGTGCAAGGGTGGGGGTGTCATCATCCAGCCGACCTCAAAGGGGCGTGGAAGCACGCATAGCAGCTTTATCTGGATGGACTGTGCTCTGCGCGGGAGCTTGAAGGGCAGAAAACTCCATAATGGCTGGTTGCTAGGTAAGTTTTTTTTAAAGTACTGATGGTACAGTAAACACCGGTTCATGTATACACCTTCACAACCCAAACATTGTTACTAACAGTGGTTGTTTGTATTATTTTCACACACCAATGCTAATTGGACACTTAAGGAGACGCAGACTATGATGGAATTGACAATGTTGAAAGTGTACAGTCTGCAGCTTATGAATTTTACTCCATACATGTGAGACTGGAAAGTTGTGCTTGTGAAATAGCACAAATACTTTTATTGCTGATTGAGCTCTTGTGCTCGTGACTCGCTCAGTGTATCAAGTGCGATGCATGGAAATAGCACGTGGGTGATAATCGCCTGGCTGTTCGCAACATGCAGGGAGAAAGAGCTCTAGTTCAAGCCTCAGGCCACACAGGAGCAGTAAATGCGCATTTTACCGGCCGTAGCTCATCTTTTTTCAGTGTTGTGGCATATGTTGTATTTCCGCCGTACATGTTCTCAGCACAAGTGCATAGTGGCACGGTTATTTCTACAAATCGTATGTGACCTGAATACACGCTTGTGCATCTCTGAAGGTGACTCTCGCTATGCCTGAGAGCCATGGGTGCTCACCCTCTTGTCCGTGGCTGGCCCAGCAGAGCAGCAGTGCAGTGCAGCGCCCACCCATGCAAGACAAGTCATACAGCGCGCCTTTGGTGTTCTGAGCAGGACACATCATATCCGTCCGGCATGACATTGACAGCAATAATAATGGTGGTGAGTGTTTATGGAATCCATAAGAGCACATTACCATGCATTTGTGGACTATGAGTGTGTTTGTAGCTCACAATCATTTCTCCTAAACAGGTGCATCTTTTTGAAAGTGTACTTTTGTTAGGAAAAACAATTTTGAGTAACAAAAACACACATAAACCGCAAATGCTTCGTGTTTTCTAGTATTCAAAATTGTTCCTCCACACTGTATTATGAGGTGGCTATGTTAGATAACGTTAAAGTCTTTAAGAATAGCGGTTGTCTTGTAACATAGCAATACATGAGTACACTCATGTATTGCTGTGTTAAGAAAAAATCGAGTATTTTGAGTATTTCTGCCGCACAACAATAATCGCAATCTTGCTTGCTCGCGTGTCGTTTTTTGAAAACCCCGCTCTTTGCACTTTCCTATCAAGAATGCCATGTCACTCTGATAACGCGCACGCCATTCGTGACCGGGATGTGCCCGGGACCGTGGTTATAGCGCGAAAAAAGTACGTGAGATGGATGACGATTATAGCTGTGGGGTAGCTATAATCCCCAAATACTTGATTTTCTCTTAGAGTGTAGCATAGTGGACTCATTTTTGGTCGGCTTCTTGCACCTAATGTAAAATCGAAATAGAAGATACTTTATTGACTTATGTCTCACTATTAGGCAGAAGTTTGTTGCCTTCAAAATGAACATCATAGTTATACATTTATATCATAAAAAATTTTTTAGGCTTCACTGTTGGTGGCTGTATGTTGAGACGTTTTTTCTTGTTTTTTATTATTTTTTCATACTTATCATCGGCTTCTGAAAATACGAGAGCTGTAGTTTTTAGCACATATCAGCTGTTCAATTTTACACACAGCACGCATGTAACAGTCATCTGTATTTGTCTATGTTCCAGCAGTATCACGGGATCAGGTGCCCCATTGTCATGTAATTGTACAGTGTATCTTGGACAAAACGCACAAGGACAACAAGTAGACAGTGACTGCCAGTGACCGTGTCCTGCTGTTCAAGGTGCACGTCAACAGACAGAATGCATTGTGATAGCTGGAACAGTTTGAATTGTATGGTGAGAATCTGCACAGCTGCAGTTTAATTGTTGAGCAGTGCATCATTCGGCAATTCCTTGCACTGGAGGATTTAAAATTTATATAAGTTCTGCATTTAATATACCAAACCCTGACATTAATGTAAAGCACACAGTAGTGGTAATGTAGAAATTAATTTCGGCTACCTTGAATTTTTAACATGCACGTAAATCAAAGTGCATGTATGTGCCTGCATTTCACTGCCATTAGAAGCAGCAGCCACGGTCGGCAACGAAGACCCTGTTTTCATGTTTTGTAGTGCAAGAATGAAACCATTCAGGCGGGTAATTTCGTTCTGGTTCGATATAGTCGTTCAAGATACACGCATTAGTATAGCACAAATGATTTTATGTTTATATAAGCTCTTGAAAGTCCTTCTCCACGGATTATTTAGATGCAAGAGGAGCGTCACTATTCCTAGTATGTCCAACAGGCTTTAGCACCTGTGTAATTTTATCCCATAGCCTGTCTGACCTCTTCAACAGTCAACCTCTCTGCATGTACTGTGCAAGTTAATTTTTTTATATAGTGTTTGCTGCCCTAGGTTTTTCCATATAGTAATTGTATACTCTGCAAATAGTTTATCATCTATGCAGCTTTGCTCATATTACTGCTGAAAGTATTTATTGCTTTGTGTAGGGTGACTATCGCATGCATTTACTTATGCCTTTTGATGCGTCTGTACAGTGGTTTAGCCTGATGAGGGCTGCTGGTGTGCCCTAATCTTGAAACTGGTGACTTCGAACGAATCTGAAGGCTCATAACCATTACTACTATTTTCAGATAAGTTGTGATAGCTCCATGAAAATGTATTTAGGATTCTGTAAACAGCGCCAGGTAAATGTTCTTAATTCTTTTATTGTTGTCGATATTTTATACGCCTAAAACATAATTAATTGTCGTGGTACATTATAAAATGTTATCCTGGACATTTCTGCTGATAAACATAGCAGCTGAGGCCAGCAGGAAGATATAAATGCAAGGCACTGAAGCTTCACATCACATGCCTTGCCCAGCAGTGCACTGAAATTTTTTTCGAGCAGAATGAGAGGCTGCTATACAGCAGTCTCTCATTCGAAGGAAGTCGGCACATGTGCACACTTTGAAACCTATTTGAGGAGTGTTTTCAGGAGAAGCAATAGAGGCTTGACATGTCAACAACAGCATTATTTGTACCGAGGAGCTTAGTAACAGCGAATTGTTTTATTTATGTATTGTCCAGAATTTGTCCGACCTGTGTCAATTTTTCAGCCCACGTCACCTAACATGGCTTGTTACAGTGTTGTCAATGTGCTGGACTACGTAAATAAACTGTGTGTCATATTGCAGATATGTACCAAAATGTGATGCATTGCGCTTTTCCTTGGCATCACATTGTCAGGGGCTCTCTTCTTATATATCGTCGTGGGCTGCCACACAAGAAAATGTAGAAAAATTGCTTGTGAATGGGCAGCAGCAGAAACTATGCATGAAATTGTTCTAAGATGGTTCAAGAAATGCCGAGTTCGCACCTAAGAGTGATGAGAGATTTCTCTCATAAGTTACTGCCTTGAAACTTCATGTGCTCACGACTGAGTGTATCAGCATTGTCGTTTTATAGCAGTTCATCCTATTTACACCTCAATGTATGTATGTACAGTCAACCACAAAAGTTTGCGGACCACGCCAGCGCGTGCCAAACTGCTTGTCCAAGCCACCTAGCGACGCGCCATCTACCGTCGACCGCAGCGTTGTTCTATTGCATACTAGACTGCATACTATCTTGTTCTATTGCATACTAGACACCTCTTCCAACGAATCTCTCAGGCGATCTGAGGAAATAATTATTCACCATTGCTCTGAAAATCTAAATTTCAATGTTAAAACGGAAGACATCGAGCGTCCCATTGGCTTAGACGCCACAATCCAGACCATAACCGGCCCAACATTGTGTGATTCGGTAATTTTAATACCAAGGAGGCAATTTTGTGCAATGGCCGAAAGTTAAAAGGCACTGCGTACACCATTGGCGAAGAATTTTCAAAGCAAACTCAGACCACGCAAGAGCATCTTGTGTTTTGGAAAACCAAATCGACACCTTCTACACTACGGTATAGAACCTTACATACCGGTCCCAAGCAATAATTTTTTGACAAATCACGGAATTATAGCTAGCACGTAACAACCGACGCCCAACTAAACTTTCTACACATGATCATGAACCACCCCTTTTTCTATCAGTTATTTTTTCTAACGTACGAAGGTTTCTTCCGAAACGCGATATAACATCGGGTCTTTTGCCATCCTCTGAAAGTAACCTTCTTGTACTCACCGAGACATGGCTTAGTGACGACGTGTCCGACGCGGAAATTCTTACAAACTTTCCTAACATTGTTGTCTTCTGCAAAGATGGACAAGGATCTAGAGGAGGTGGTGTTCTTATTGCTGTAAATAAACGATTATCCTGCTCTCTAGTAAACGTATCCTCGGAATTGGAAATCTTATGGTT
Organism: Rhipicephalus sanguineus; assembly: GCF_013339695.2. Lineage (NCBI taxonomy): Eukaryota > Metazoa > Arthropoda > Arachnida > Ixodida > Ixodidae > Rhipicephalus > Rhipicephalus sanguineus. Next base: position 125,068,957 of record NC_051183.1, on the reverse strand, counting down.
GAAATTAAACGTTAGTCCACAACTTCTGGGTGTTTGCTCTAGCCCTCCAAACTCTCCAGCTGATTTCCCTTACAAACTTAACAGCATCTTAAGCCAATGAACTAAAAAGTATCCAAATGCCCGCATCATACTTTTTGGTGATTTTATTTACCCAAACATCGACTGGTCTTCAGCGCTGCCACGCTCAAACCAAGCTGCTTCTAAGGATTTCTTTGACGTTTGCCTGGCCTTTAACCAAGTCAACTGGTCACGAAACTAACACGTGCAACCGAGGCTACCGAGAAAATTTTGGATCTTATACTAACCACTCATTCCGATAGCCTTACTAGCATTGACTACCTTCCTGAAATTACTGATCATAAAATAATCCATGCCACCTTCACTTTAACTCCCATTTTACGCCGTCCATATAGAAAGACAATTCGTCTATATGATAAAGGCGATTATGACGCAATAACCCGGGAACTAGATGACTTTTACGAATCATTCGAATTGCGCTTTCATTTGCAGTCAGTAGAAAATAACTGGTTTCTATTTAAAGACACACTTAACAACCTTGCAGATATGTATATACCAACATGCATCGTTCCATCAAACCGAGATTAGCTATGGTATAATAAATACCTTACGAAACTCGAGAACAAAATGAAACATTTGTTTAGGTCTGCAAAAATGAAAGCGAAACCGGGAGCATGGGACAAATACTATGAAGCAGAGCGCGCATAATATTTAAACGCCATTCGCACAACTAAACACCCCTTCTATCATAATGACCTTCATCGCATGATGCCAGATAACCCCCAAAAATTTTTGCAAACCATCAATCCTCAGTCGCACCGAGCAATCACTATTCCTAACGAAACAGATGACCCCTTACCAGAGTTCGAGTGCGCTGATATCGTAAACTACCTTTTGATCAGTTTTCACCCAAGAATCCAACTCATCCAGATTTTTCTACCTTAGTCATGCCAGAGATGCCTGAAATTTTCTTTTTCGTAGACGGTATTTGTTGTTTAATTGGTAAGCTAAAATTGTCATCATCCGCTGGCACCGACAAAATTACTTCAAAACTGCTCAAAAATACCAAAATCATTTCTACTTCTTCTTTAAATTTGCTGTTTTCCCAGTCGTTAACGACAGGTAACCTGCCAACAGAATGGAAGGTGGGAAAGGTAGTTCGGTCTACAAGTCAGGTAATAGAGAATCACCACTAAACTACCGCCCATTTTCCATAACAAGCATCCCTTACAAGCTCACGGAACATGTCATATTCTCTCACCTAATGGATTTTATTGACTGTAATAACTTTTTCATTCTTTACAGCATGGGTTCCGAAAAGGACTGTCATTTGAAACTCAATTACTTATCTTCTTTCATGACCAATACTTCAACCTTGATACAAATACACAGACTGATGTCATTTTCCTCGACTTCACTAAGGCATTTGACAAGGTAGCTCATCAACGGATACTGCTAAAACTTTCACACCTTAACCTTGATCCTAACGTTCTAAGGTGGATCAAACAATTTCTGACTAGCCGTTCTCAATTTGTGCAAATAAACAATACCACATTTAACACTCTTCCAGTAACATCATGCGTTCCACAAGGTTCTGTGTTAGGTCCCTTCCTTTTCCTAATATGCATTATTGACTTAGCCCTTTGTGTATCTAGTATTATTCGCATATTTGCGGACGATTGTGTTGTTTTTCATACGGTAATTAATACAAACGACAAAATTTTGCTTCAAACTGAGCTGAACAATGTTCAAAACTGGTGTGATGATTGGCTAATGTTACTAAACCTTGTAAGTGCAAGGTTATGTGAAAAATCCGTCGTCGCATTCCCTTTATCGCATATTATTGGTAATGAACCTACATTATCAGTCAAATCATTCAAATACCTAGGCATCACTATATCCAATGACCTAGATTGGTGTTTACATATTAACAACATCATAGCATCTGCTAACAAAAAGCTAGGTTTCTTTAAACGTCACTTAATAAAAGCTCCCCCTCCCACGTAAAACTTTTAGCATACACGTCATTCATCAGACCTAAACTCGAATAGGTTTTTGCTATCTGGTGCCCACATAAAACTTACCTCGTCAATGCCCTTGAATCTGTTCAAAATCGTGCTACTAGGTTCATTCACTCAGCATATTCATACATCAGCGTATCATCATTAAAAACAGCCTCCCATTTGTCATGTCTTCGTACAGCCGACGCATTTCCAGCTTATCATTATTTCACAAATTTTTTACAGTCCCCTAGCCTTCGCACCATACATCTTACCACCAGCACGGGTATCACATCACACCGGTGATGCTTTAAATGTTGCTTGCTACAAAGTGCGTATTGTCACATTTGTATCTTCTTTTTTCCCTCGTGTAGTTGTAGGTTGGAACGGCCTTCCGTACGACATCGCTGCTATCACCGGCTCATCTGTGTTCACGGAAGAAGTGTCTGCATTTATCTCACCATAAAATTTTCTATTCTTTGTAATCCCACCCCTGATGTAATACCCTTGTTGGGGCCTTTAAGGAATAAAGAATGAATGAAAAATGAATGGATGAATGACCTCGCTTCTATCATCGCCCCTCTTACTGATCTTCGGACAACCTCTAACAGCTTATCTGCTTGGTCACTCTGCGGCGCTTACTAATATCGCCCCCAATACTTCTTAATTTTGACCATGATGCGCCAAGAGAAATCCACAGTGACGCCAGCGGCGTCGGCCTTGGTGCAGTATTGGCTCAAAAGAAACCGGGACATGAAAAATACGTGTCGCTTACGCGAGTCGAACTCTCAGAAAAGCTGAGTACAATTATTCGGTCAGTGAGAAGGAATGTCTTCCCATAGGTTGGGCTTTGGCTAAGTTTTGTCCGTAGCGTTATGGCTGCCGTTTCGACGTCGTCATGGACCACCATGCTCTATGTTGTCTCTCGTCGCTGAGAGATCCGTCGGGACGCCTCGGTCATGTGACACTTCGGCTGCAAGAATAGGACATTCGTGTTGTGTACCGATCAGGCCGCAAGCACTCTGATGCTGATGTGCTCTTACTCTCACCGCTTGCTTCCAACACGGCTTATCCGTCAGCTTCCTTGTCGCTAATCGACGTCGCAGACGTCTCGTCGCAGAAACACATGGACGCGTGAACTTATCACATTCTCGACTTTCTGGCTGATCCATCAGCTTATCCCCTTCAAGAACTCTTCGTCGCCAAGCGCCCCATTTCGTTATTCGAGACGGTCTTCTCTATCGGCGCAATTACGCGTCTGGTGGCCGAAGGTGGCTACTTGTGATGCCTCGCCACATGCGCACGGAAAGTGCGCTGCTTTTCACACCGACTTGCAAGCGCTCACGCCGGCGTTCTCAAGGCCTACAACCACCTGCGTCAGGGATACTATTGGATCTCGCGTCATGCTTGCACTCTCTTGTTATGCGAATATCGACTTTACAGGCGTATAAAACCTGCTGCACGAACACGTCCGTTCCGGCGTGATAAAGCAGCCTTGCCGAGCGTAAATTGCAGGCGCCGAACGTTTGACAATGTGCTCAGTTCAGTTGAATGAAACCAACCGCGCAACGCTAACCGCGGTATAACGCCAGTGTTCGACAACGACGGGTAGGTCTCACGAACACGGGGAATCAAAACACAAAGTTTTTTCAGCTACAACCGTAACTGGACTTTCACAATGCGAGAAGACAACGAGTAATTATTACTGTAGTCGTTGCGTGCATGCGCCGCGTTACGTACTGATACAGGTAGTCGAAACGAACGAAAGCGGTGAACTGAGACAGCCAAAATAGAAGGCGAGACAGTGCTATCAACAAGGACATACTTAATTCTCCTTACGGCGGTAATCCACGCTTGTCGCCTTTATTTCTCGAGCAACATGCCCGGGAACCGATATAGTTTCACACGTGAATCGCGTACCTTGGCGTTGTCTGCACTGTTGTGGCAGTTCACGGCACAGCAATACTTCGGACCTCGCTTCCACGGGGTCGCTTCTAACAACGCGGAAATGCAGCTTTGCAAAGCAAGCCTCTCGGTTCAGCGCACCAAGGTGCCGACACGGCGCCCCAGTTCCCCGCACCGACTGAGGAACGCGCGCGCCAGCGTGTTTCCGCTGCCGACAAACAGACTGAGTCGGCTGCGCATGCCCCAAGTTGCACCAGAGATTCTCTCCAGAGCCGTTGCGCGGCGCTGTCGTCGCGCCGCAAACTTGAGCATGCGTTCCCTATAGTAGCATGGGACACCACCTCGCGCTTGCTTCGATTTTTAGCTGCTTGACTCCCGCCGGTTTTCAACGCCCTACTTTTGATGCCTCGCGACTTTCACTGAAGACGCGTCAATACACCATGTCAGAGTTGCTACAGTTTCAATGTTGCTTTTTCTGCTGACGTCTAGAATTAGCAATTTCTGGTGGCGATGTAGGAAATGCGAATACTTCCTTTATGTACGAAAAACCTAGAATTGAGATTGGTTGAACTTTATTATTTGTTTTAAACGCGTAAAAAATGTTAATGTGCATTGCCAGTAATGAGTCTGTGTTCATTTGGATCTTCGTATACAGTCAGATGATCGGGCCACTACTCAGTTTTTCAGCTCAAACCATACAATTTCCGCGTTTGGTAGTTGTAGTAATCGATCTCAATAAAAAATATTGTCTTTTATGAAAAAGTGCGTGTTAATGCTGAGGCACGAAAGAAGTCTAGCATAGTGGTGAAGTTGCGGAAGCGATGTGTTTATCGTGTAAAATCTTTCTCGCCAGCCCACGCCTCCTTGCTCTTTTCTTTCTTTATGTGATACGCAATTAAAATGACTGATTGACCGACGTATGTCTTGATCTGTAACTAGCGATTACAGTTGTCTTTATAACATGGTCTAAATTAGCAAAGTCTTAATGAGCACGGTGTTAATTAGCGTGCGTCTGTGTCGCATAGACATAATTAACGAGGTCTTACTTGATAAAGTCTCAATTAGCAAAGCCTTGTTGAGTACGCTCTTAATTAGCATGGTCTCAGTTAACTTGATGTTAGCATACCTGGGCCTAGTTAGCTTGACCTTTGCATAGCTTGGCTTAAAAGGCTTGACTAATCAGGAAGACTGACTAAGAACATGAAGAAGAGAGCCAGAGGGCGCGCCGGTCGCTGACAGTTTCTTGTCGACTAAGCACGGCATAACGAAAAGCTTAACAGCTTCGCTCTGAAAAAAAAAAAAGCCACATCGCCTGGTACAAGTGACGCCTGCTACACTGCTACTTCACACCCCCACCTCTGCACCAATCAAGCTTCACCGCAGCTGAAAGGGTGAAGAAAAATCTTAAACCAGCCAAAAATTTGGAGGCACAAAGGAACAAGGAGAAGAAATGACAGGACTGGTGCCATTTCTTGTCCTTGTTCCTTTGTGCCTCCAAATTTTTGTCAGACCATGCACCAACTAGCCCAAGAACGCGTTTTAGTCTTAAACCAGCGCTGCACCTGTCCGGCACCTTTTGTTACGAATGGCGATGTGCAGCACCTCGCGAACTGTTCAGGCGCATCAAACTGACGCCGTGTAGCAGCCGCCTGCAGCCGCTTTGTCGCGAAATGAAGTTCACGAAGTTGAGCAAAACTTCAGCAGTCCCAATTGATCACCTTGACCCTGTCAGGCTGACGAGTCCAAATCCGCTCATGAGGTTCGCAAGGAGCTATTCCTTTACCCGAAACAAGAAACAAAACACAACACCAAACAAAGGCGCAAGCGCGTTCGAAGCCGCAAGCACGAAGACTAGGAAAATCCATGTACTACCCACCTTTCCCACGGTGGCTGAACGATCGTAGCGCAAGAGTTCCCTATCGTAAATATTCTAGGAAACTGTATGCCGCATATGCGGGGACGCCGAAACGATGGATCATATGATTTGCAGCAGCCTTGCTTCGACCGCTGAACCATGCCAGATGGCTAGCCGCTATCGTCTGCTCGGTGTCCATGCGACCATAGCGGATTACCTCATCCTTCCCGCATGGTAAATGACACCAGCCCTGCACGCCTCCACCGAGTTCGCGGCTCCTACGGACCTACATGGCTCGGTGTCTTGGCTTCGTGCTCCCGCCTACACTGACAAGATACTCTCTTGCCGTGCTACTCTCTCCTTCTTACTACCAACTTCACTTCCCCTTCCTCATCCCTAAAAGCGCTGAGCCGTGCTGCCACGAAGAGAAGCAGAAAATAGCGACATTTTCATTTCTTTAGTTGGTGTAACGTCGCGCAGAGACGACGCGATACACACAGTGCGTGTGTGTTAGTCACGTCATGTCTTCTTTGCCAGTGTACTCTACGCGCAACGTTAGACCCACGAATGGCAAACTAAAAAGCCCAAATTGCAAGCTTGGTGAATTTTCATTTTTTTTCTTCTTTCTCGAACCACTCTACCTCTTCGGCGAGATAAATGTGGGTACCGGCTTATCGAAAGTGCTGCGTCCACTGAAGGAATCTCGAGCGATATTTTGGTGGCAGCATCTTTGCGGCGCATTCGTAAAATACAGCTTTGCCACAACGCTTTTCATCAGTGTGTAGTGTACATGAAGATAAAAGCAGCAACGGCTTGCAGGCCCGCGGCCTGCCATACTCGCTGGTTCGTTCGCGCTTAAAGGGGCCCTGTGACACTTTTGCGACTGTCTTATTTAGCACAGCAAATGTGTGTAGTAATGAATGCCGAGACGAACGCAAAAAGAATTATACGAATTGGTGCACGAAAAGTGAAGTTATTAGTCCTCAAAGTTCAAACCACAAGCAGGCGACGACGAGAAACGTTCCCTTTCGCATTTCACTCTCCCGCTGACGTCAAACGCCGGTTCCAATCACCGCGCGCGTCTTATAGAGACATACCGGAAATGTCACCTCTTGGTGGCCTTCACGCAGTACATTGCTACCCCTCTTTTTGACGGCGTTGTTACCATGCTTAGGACAAACCACGTGCGTCAGCTAGCAGACTCTCCCATGATTTGTCGTGTAGTGCACAAAATGAGTCTGGACCTCGAGCGAGACCTCTTGCGACTCAGCGATTGCTTGCATGTCGTGCACGCCATTGCAAATTAAAAGTGCGTCTCTGAACACCGAGCGACGCGAGGATGGCTCCATGGGTCCAGACGAAACGCTGACGCCCGATGTCGCGGAAGGCGTCGGCAGGTAAGCGTACGTTTAGAATTTTTTTAGATGTGAAGCATCTTATGGCGGAGTTCAATCCGGTGGTGGTGGTGGTGTGCGGCGCGACCACCCTTACTGCGCATGCGCAAACTTTCTCCACTATTCTCTCCCCTTTCCCTCTCCTCTTCCCTTTCCCACCCCCTCTCCACTACCCCTCTCCACTCCTGCTCTCCCCTCCCATTTCTCCTCCCCTCCCCTTTCTCCATCTCTCCTCCCCTCTCTCATCCCCCTCTCCACATCACCGTTCCCCTTCCCTTTCCCCTCTCATCTCCCTTTCTCACACCCTCTCCACTTCCCATATCAACTCATATCTCTCCTCCCTCCCCTCTCCCCCTCCTCCCCTACCCCCCTCCACATCGCCCCTCCCCTTCTCCCTTCTTCTTTCCCTCTCCCCTCCCCCTCTCCTTTCCCCCTCTACCCTTTCCCCCTAACTACTCCACCTCCGAAACGCGGGTAACGGCCGGGCAACGCCGCTAGCGTGCTAGGGCTAGCTAGGGCACGTCACGCGCACGTGACCGTGCTTGCGCATGACGTGTACCGGTATGCGCCATGTGATCCTCCGAAAAAGAAGGCAAGCAAAGTATTCGGCTTGCGATGTCTGCACGGGGCGAGTGGCAAGGGGGTGGAGCACGCCTCCTCGAATCATGCTTTTTTTTTCGTTGACAGCATCGCGCCGAGCTGAGCGTTGCGTGTTTCACAGGTGCCGGTGTGGCCGGTGTCGCTCGATGCCGCAAAAGGCAAAACGCGGAAGAGTATCGTTTGATTACCATTCCACAGCGCACCTAGCGTCGTGTTCGTTGTTTTGAAAATATATTAGCAACAGGAATCATTTGTTTCTGAGAAAGCATAAAAAAGGGGTTTTGTTCCTCTTAGGGCTCTGTAATATGGCCTAGCTACCACCATATGAATATTGAACGTCACGTGTCGCGTCAAGCCAATAAAAACGAACGGTCTTTGTCGTCACTGTCACATGACATCACGTCACTTCCTGTAACAGAAATAGCCGATGTGTGTCGCCATAGTCCAAAATCGAGGTAGTTTATCCTGTGAATTAAAATTATAACCGCTTCGATTTCGACGTTGCCACTTGCGCAACAATTTCGGTGCATTCCACAGTACCAGAAGAACCAATGAAAAAGACATGCTCAAATTGTGTCGCAGGGCCCCTTTAATTCAATATATCCCTTAGTTACGTTTCGATTTAGTTTCGCCCCTCGTGTTCTTCTTCTCCCATGCATGCTAAAAAATGGTGCTTAATGGTGCCTAAAAATGCTGCATGCTTTAAAAAATCAAATAAAGACGATTATTATTATATGCTTTATCCTAAGCAAAGTGAAGTATGTGGCTAATTGGTTTTTCGTGATTATAAAAACTGCGCTACAGTTACTGCGAAATACGAAGCTAGGGGGGAGACACGAAACGAAGTGGACACTATTGCGCTTGTCTCCCTCCTAACTTCATATTTCGCAGTAACTGTAGGGCAGTTTTTATAATCATGCTTTATCCTAATTGTTTCAATGTTTCTTTCTCAAAGCAGTCTGCGATTTCATAGTTCGAACGGTTTTGACCATTGTACAGATGTTGCAGTTAACTTGAGTTGTAAGTCAGCACCTGTTTTAGGGGCGAAGCTCCTAAAGCCGTGGGTCTGTACATGCATGTCTTTCGTGGTACGTGACCACCTAGTTCTATGAAGTGCACTTGCGAGCAACCCACTACGCTATAAATCATCATAATTTTAGGGGCGAAGTGCACTTGCGAGGAACCCACTACGCTATACATCCTAAAGCCGTGGGTCTGTACATGCATGTCTTTCGTGGTACGTGACCGCCTAGCTCTATGAAGTGCACTTGCGAGTCTTACGAGTTGCGAGTTCTATGAAGTGAACTTGCGAGTCTTACGTCTTTCTTAATGACGTAATGGGGGAACTTACACGGGAGTGTTACGGTTTTACCGATGATCTCCCCTCTCGAGCTTCGCCCCACTCATCATCATTAATTCCGTGAATATGGCGTGATTTTTTTTCAGCTATGCCCATGGGTTTTTCGCGACGCTTTCTTAGACGCTGGACTATGTACAAACACGCCCAGAGTAATGTTGTTTATATCTGTCCTCGAGCACTTACATTCGAAAGCCCATCTTTTCATCAGGGTGTGACAGTCTTCCACTTCCCCTTTATCGTCCCGCGCTGAAGAAATAAGAGAGATGGTGTCCTCAACAACCCGAGCGACGCCATCGGCGTAACTTTGCACCGTGTTTAGTGCAGAAACGCTGTTGTGTGTCAGAGATCTGATCCGCCGCCATTCTTCACCCTTGCTGAAAAAACAAGAACGGTTAAGTAGCTTTACAGCAGCAAGCTCGCCTGCGCAAAAAAACAGTGCCTGCATCGTCTAGCACAATTGTTGGATGAAGTCTTGTCATCTCCAAATTATAGTGCACTTTTGCTAAAGCTTCGAGTTAACCAAAACATACAGGCGCTAGGATTCACATATGCACCACACATCCAATACGCCAGGTAAGACAGCCTTTCTTCAAGTCTACCAGGGTTGCCAGGTTTGGCTACTTTGCGCCAATTTGGATACATTTTTAGGCTGGTGGCGGCAGAAAAAACGTATTGGCTACTTGGTTACATTTTGGCTATTTTCTTGTTCTCTCAATTAGAACCAAATTATCAATATCTTGTGACGTCGCAGCCTGTGATGTTCATGAGTGCGGGATCAAAGCATGGCTATGAGAATACGTGTTTACTGCCCTCGAAATTGAACTTGGCGCTTTTATTCCACAAAAGAAAAGATACGTGGTGGAGGCTACGAGAGGATACTGTTGCCTGAGGCCTCATTCAACAGCTCACCTTTTGCTGAAGGCGACATTAAACCGTAATTGAAAGCTAACAGGACAATATAAAGGGCTCCGAATCCAGGATACTCTGCAGTCATCGACCTTAAAAACCGGATATCCGACGAACTGTAATCCGAAGTTGTAAGAAGGATATCCGAAGTTGTAGGAATTGCAACTCAGAAATAATAACTGCTCGGACTTCGTCATCACGCCATGAACGATTGCATAAGGCACAACAATTAATGCTTGAATGCCAGTCACAGTGATTTTGAACACACTCATAGAGTACTCATGTTTATTCTTGTCACATTGCTAAACAGCCACGACTGAATTGATCAACTCTGGGCTGTCCATAAGGCCGACGGTGAGGTTTGGCCTTCGTGTTCCAACGTAAAAGCGGCCTACAGTCTTGCCCCTATAAAAGCGGGATGAAAATTTTTCTGGACCCTAATGAAGCTTACTACCTACCCACAAGGCAGGTACTTCTAGTCCTTTTATGAAAAGTCACGCGAAACACGTGAAGAAAGTGTCATTTCTGAAACAGCACAACAAACTTCGTCATCCGGCGCGGACTGATTGCTAAAGTCAACTATTCATGCTTTAATCTCAGTCATTGTGGTTTTGAAGGGTGCTTGCAGCACTTATTTACATTTCCACCGAAAAACTCCCGCACTTATTCACTTAAATGAAAACGACGCACTTGTTTTGGCACAACAGTGGCTGCGTTTATTTACATTTACTGCCCTCGGATTAACTTGGCTACATTTTGGCTACTTTGATCTCATGTTTTGGCTATTTTTGCTCCTTTTGACCTGGCAAACCTGAGATCTACTAAAACTGGCACGATATGGGATGATATATGAAATTTTGTACTGAAACAGCAGTTTTGCAACAAGAACTGCTGCAGAACTGCTGGTGATCTTCATGACTGATCTTGATTAGTGTAAAAGAATTCATGGTTGATCACCCGGTTGACACATGAAAATATTTTAGCATTAACCTTCCGCAAACGCGAAGTATCGAATAAGACGTCATCTTTACGTCAAAAAGCTTCTGATTGACGAATAACGCATGTCACTTCAAGCGTCAGGTTTCATTTCGGACTTCCGTAGGATAAACCAGTTAATCGGCCGTTAATCTTTGCGCGATTTTGTCCTATGTCATTGCTTGACGTTGAACTTCTTTCTGCAACGTAACTCAGAAGTTTGAATAGCACTTACCCATGGTGTTGCATTTCTATTCGACAACGCTTTGAAACGCGCCTTCGCAAGACGTGCTGAAATCCGACAAACGGCACAAGTAATCTGTCACTGCCCGCCACAGCGCGCCACAGTGTAAATCCCTCCTCCCTGCGTAGTGGTGTCACACCTCTTTTGCTATTTGTTCCTAAATAAAGTGGCTGACTGGGCTAGTTGGTTGTGCATACTTAAGGTTAACAACGCGAAAATAAGACACGGCGGACAGGAAAAAGACGAGACAAGCGCTTGTCTCGTCTTTTTCCTGTCCGCCGTGTCTTATTTTCGCGCTGTTAACCCTTGTTCCTAAAGTTTGATTCTCCAGCGCCTTCTCCACCTTTCACACACCTGAACTCAGCTCTACATTTATTGTTATTCAGCTGTCCTTTTGACGTTACATATTTTGCTCCCACTACACTCGACTGTTTCATGATTTGCCAAGGCATATGGAAGCAGATGAAAGCTGTCCTGATAATAAAGGCATGATGATAAACATTCGTTTTGTCTAGGTAGATGAACATTCAACATTGCTTAACATTTTTTTTTTACTTTCATAGCGTAAACAAGTGGACGAACGAACTTGTGCGAGAAGTATTTGTGCATTGCACGAAAACCGTATAGGCAGCCGTAGCATTATCGCAATGACAGCTCTGCTGGCAAATAACGGGAGAAACTACCTAGTATCACTTACATATCAAGGCTGTTCCTAGCCACATCACCAAACGCGGAAGTCCCAGTGAAAATGTAATTAACCGCTTGTGGAAATGTTTGCGCGCTCCAAGCGATAACAACGCAAAAAGGGGACACGGAGAGCTTCGCAGATTAACAACTAAACCTTATTCCTAATGCAGCCCATATATACTCACAAGCTTCATTACGGGACGACCGCGCAAGCGCAAAAACGTGTACCTTTTTGAAAATACAGAAAACCAACAACACACACCAAACACGGTATTGCAGCGCATTGTAGAGCAAGTGCATTTCCATGTCATTCAAATGAATAGACCGGTGGCTTACACGTGCTCTTTGAAATCTAGATATGTGCCTAACATGGAAAATTTTCCAGGTAGTTTGATTATTATTATCACACAGTATGGTTAGCTGAGCAAATATTCCTTCGCTTGGTCAATGCAACACTGCGCACAATGCGTTGCCAAGCTTGCCCGGTGTTCCTGCAGTCTGACAATTAAACATTCACTATTCTCACCAACATTGTGTTGCACGCACTTTGAAGGTACTTTACAAACCACGTTTGTTTTATATTGCCAAAACTGATGCGTGAGACGCATCGAGCGCCTTACTCACTGGGATATCATACATACTGTCCACTGCTGGACAAATACTTCCCAATTTGTTTCTTTCCAGAAAAAACGACTTTTACTTTGCACTTGGCCGCGACTTTTATCCACCGATACGAAAAAGCTTGCCCGTAAGGAAGTAACCGAAATTCGCGTAGTTTCTAGGCTCCTGTCTGTGGTCAGTACCCTTGACTTTACACCCCTCATTGGCCTTTTGCTTGCAGTTACTAGGGTCGACTACGGTATAAAGCTCAGTTGTTAGTCTGCAGCTGATCCACGTGTCCTTCCTTTATTGTTACATTTCATTTTATTCTCAACACAGTACATGTCAAGGGAATGTACAGCTAAATGCAGGGTAGACTGTCTCACAATGAACCTGCCACATGTGCAATGCTCAACAGTTGCTTGAACATTCATTTAGCGACCGTTTATAACAACACAAGAGCAAAACTTCTCTGATGCCTCGTGTTGTACTCGTTTAGTGTGCGCAAAAATTTGCACAATGGAAGTTAACCTAACTAGCCCACCTTTCTGTTTTGTTGTAGTTAACCGATAACAAATTATATTGTTGCGTCATCGGCGCAGCAAAAAAGGGCACTACCACAATTTCGCGTTTCAGTAAACATCAGTGCACGAGTGGACACTCGCGCCACTACATTTGAAAGCCACGTATTGGCGCTAGGATCAACAACTGCCGGTTTTTTTCTGCACCACCAAGGTACCTTCTTTGCTGCGGCCTTGTCCTTCTTCAATAGGACGACGCGGTTTAGATCTGAGGTGTACCCTCGAGTTACAGTAGTTTTATATAGGAAGTGTTGTTTACGGGCTTGTTAACAAACCATAGATGGGCTAGTTTATCCCATTGTCCTCGGCTACAGTATGCACCACGAAGCTGGTCATAGATTCGGCACTTAAAATCCTAGCGTAACACGGAACAACGCAAGAGTCTCACGGAAACCGGCGCAATGACGCCCGCTTGGCGACGTCGGCGCAAAGAAATGAAATGTTTCGCTGAAAACCCTACTAAAATCCTGGCACTTAATAGTTACATATTTGATTATTTAACCATTACTACGGCGCATTTCTTTTTCACTTCGTGGGGCACAGTGGTGAACACGGCGTTCAAACTTTAACTTATGATGGGACGTGTTGCCATTATCTCAATGGAGGGGCTTTTTGTATGCAGCTTAAACTGATGCTACCGGGAATCTTTCTTTGCCCGCACCTGTTTCTGCCGCCTTGAGTAGTCTCTAGACATTCTTCACCGTATTGCCAAGAGGCCATAAGGATGACGATATATACTTCGTATATACCTCGGAATTCACCTAACCAATAATCTTCCTTGGCATGCGCACATTGGATAAATCACGGACAATGCTAACAGATACGTCCACTACATAAGCGGAATTTTTTAGAGCCCCGTGCTATTAAAAAAAAAATCTTATCTATAAAACACCAATAAGACCGAATCTATAGAGTATGCATCACCTGTTTGGGACCCCAGTCAAAAAAGATCAACAGCTATAATTAGGTCAGTTCAAAATCGTGGAGCACGTTTCATTATTTTGCATTATTACCGGACAGCTAGCGTTTTACTTACGAAATCAGACCTTGAACTCATTGATTTCAACTTCGAAGAAATATCTGGTGTGTGCCTTTTCCAAAGAAATCCTTTGCCAAAAACACTCACTTCAACAGGAACGCATTTCAGAACCTTAGTGCATATGGTGACGTCTTCATCATGAGCCGATAGTTTTCATTCCTTTCTGCCGCACTAGTCTTTTTTTCAGACTAGTAAGAGACTAGTCGCACGAACCAAAGCCTAGTCCCCCCTCCATCCCCCCTCCATCGCCTGCCTTGAGGACGCGTCATCTTTCAAGACTGCACTAACCTATTACAGATTGACCTGTAATAACTATTTATTGTTTTAGTATGCGCTCTTGTTAATTGTTGTGTTTTATGTTCTATTTATTACTGAATTCTTTTTAATGCTACCTGCCCCCTGTCTAACGCCTTTATGCGCCTTGAGGGTTATATAAATAAATAAATAAATAAATAAATAAATAAATAAATAAATAAATAAATAAATAAATAAATAAATAAATAAATAAATAAATAACTGCACATCATGTTTCCACAATTTTGGTTATCATCAGCGGACTATTATACAGGGTTCCTCGACTATCCTTAGCCGCATTAAAAAAATTTCTGACGCACTCTATGACGACACGACTAAGTGCATGTTGACGACTTTTGCATGGAGTAAGTCACACTCTTTCTTGTTGTCTTCTTAATTGCCAATTTAGGCATTTTTAATGATCTAACTTTGGAAGCAATGAAACTAGATAAAGAATTACAATGAGAAAGTTCCAAATCGGTTTGCAATATGTCCCCTTGGACAGTTTCGAACATTCTACCTATTAAGTATTAGACTTTTTTCGATTGCTGCAAACGGCCGCGAAATAAAAAAAAAGTACACCATATCCCGCTAACGGGGACCATGAGGCGATGCGAAGCCGGAACACTTGCACGATCGCGTTCCGTTGGCGTTCCTTAGGCATGCTGCCGACCTCGGGCATGCTACCGATCTCGCTTCGTGGAACGCGAAGAGGAACACTATGCGCGTTTTGTCTTTGCTCTAGCCTGGCCGTTAATTCTCAAAGGGCGAGCGGGGAACGCGGCCGACAGGCGCGCGAGAGGGGGTCAGCATAGGAGAGGAGAAAGAGGGGGAGGGGACGCGCATGCGCTGGCGCTGGCGCTCATCGTGTCGTTGCGCAGGAGAGAATTTCGGCATGCCCAGCCCGCATTTCAGAGGAGTCAACCGATGAAAGCGCTGGGCGGAACGTGCGCAACGCTCTGCCCGAGGAGAGGAGACTAGAGAAGGAGAGTAGCGCATGCGTCGCGAGAGCAGAAGCGAGAACGCAGGAGAAGCGCAAGCGGGTACTGGGAGGAAAACGGAGAGTAACGCCCAGCTGTTGGTGAGAGGAAAGGACGAGAGTTGCGCATGCGTAGTGTGAGTGCGGACGCCCAGGTCGCGGGACATACCCCCTGAGCAAGAAATGCTTCGCATCTAAAAAATGCTGGAAGTTTGCACTAAGTTGCACAAGGCGTGATCCGCAGCTCCTCGTGCTGCAGCATCAAACCATAACGCCGGCGGCGATTGGATACAGCGTACCTGGCCGAAGAAGCGGCAGACAAGAGATGGCGACGGGCGGATCCAGAATACGCGCAAAGCTTGCCACTTATGTGTAGGAGTCGCTGTCCTTTAGCCACGGTGTAAGAAACCGTTTTCTGGTCGTCCTCGTTCCTTCGCGCGTTTTATTCATTCAAGATAAGAAACTGTGGCGGTTTCTATGGCGACGGCTCGGCGATGGCTGCTTCTCGGCATGGACGGCGGCTTGGGGTTGCTATGGCAACGACGCAGCAAGTGCTTTTTTTTTAACGGACGTCGTACTTCCAGCTTTAACAGCTTCGCTGTTAAAGAACAATTACCACGTGACATACCCGCTTACGCACATTGCGTGCCGTGATTGCATTGCTCCCTAACGTTCCGCGTGCAAACGACTATTGGGGGCGAGAAGTTACGGAGTCGCTCTTTATCGGACGCGCCTCGATTGCGTGCTAGGTAGGATACCGCCGGCGCTCTCCCCATAGGTCTTGCCGTCGGCGCTATACAAAAACACCTCGCGGGAGCCCTACAGGGTGACTCTGGAAGTAGTTTCGAAAGGAACTGTGTTCTTTACTGTCAAAATAATGATTTTCGACGAATGGAAAGCACAAGATAGTCTACAGTAGCTGTCTCTTTGCAGAAAACCGAGCACCCGCTTCACGCGGTCACCACGTTGTAGACCCCTGAACCGGCTTCTTGCGTGAAAGGTTGTCACTCGCTCAGTGCAAACTGTGTGAAATATCTCGTTAGAGTAGACTGTCTGTATAACCAAACGGAACATAACAGAAACAAGCCCCAAGCCAGCGATCGCACGGGTTCGTGACGACTGACGGTGCCTCTGCACATATGAGCGTCTGCATGTATGTTAGTACTGATGGTTTCGCTTTTGCTACGAGTGCGTCCTGGCACCGCGCTGTGAACTTTAGGCCGCAAAATATGAGAATTTGTGAGTACACAAACAAGTACTGTTGTGCGGACGCTATCAGAGCAGTTCAAAGCAATTAAGTTTCAACTACGGCTTCGGTGCGCATGGCAACTTTGTGATGTGCCGTCCCGACGATTCAGTGTTTTTTCGTGTTCTACACGATTCAGTGTTCTACATTCGTGTACGTTTCAATGTCATTTGACAAGTTGTCTCGCACTGCGTATTGATCTGTCTTCTCAGCGGGCTAATGCCACTGCTTCTGTTTATTCAGTGCATTCGTTTCGTTTGGTGCTCACACAAAACGTGAACAAATGCGACGCCTTTTTTAATGCTCCTTATTTATCGTTACATTTGCATTCCAGTGAACTTGCTGCTCGCTGTCATCAACAAATTCATATATCAAAGCTTCACTACTGCGAGATTGCTGGTGGAAGGAAAAGCAATCTACGATACCAAGCATGTAGTAGCATGCAACGCCAAGGAAAAGAAAGAAAATACAGTAACGATCGCCGAACTTGTTCTACAAATGTTGGCTGTGAACTAGGGCCCACGTGATCTTAAAGTAGCGGTGAATAAAATAGAAGTTATTACAGCAACCAGCAGCCGCAAAACAGGATAGTATATATTTGACGAGTACCCCAGAAATTTGGCAACAGTGCCGTGTCTAACGCCAACAAGGTGGGACCTTTCCCACGTAAATAAATGAGGCTCAAAGAAAATACATGCGGTTGAAGAGGCTCAACGTGAGTTTGAGAGGCGCACAAATGAATTTGTGCTTGTGAGCACATAGTGTTTGCATCAGGGGAAGGCAAGCTTGACTGAAAAAAATCGCAGCATATCCACGGAGTGAATGATGATGAGTGGGCGAAGCTGCGGAGGTCCATCGGTAAACCGTGAATCTTAGGTGAATTCTGCCCAGTACATCATCACCGACGTGAGATCGGGCGCGTTTATAGTAAAGGTTCGATGAGTTTTGACGACTTGCAGCTCACTTTAATTTTACATGTACGCTGTGAATTTTCATTGTTTAGAAAACCATTGCTTTAGAAAACATCTGGTGTCTTTCGTTAAGCGGCTGGAGTCTTTTCGTTTTGCTTTAGAAACATCTGGCGTTCTTTCGTTTTACTTTTAGAAAACATCTGGCGTCTTTCGTTGGTTTATTTCATCAATCAACGGCGTTCTGAACAAAATTTTTGTTGTTTAATCACGCACAGGAGAAATCTCACCAGGCACTACCTTGGAGGTAAACAATGGCTGCTAATTGGAATGAGAGACAGAAGAAGTCGGCTTTTAGCTAACACTTACACTTCTACTTCTACTAACGTTTCCTACTGGAACATGCCAATGGCTGCTAATGGGGAATGAGAGACAGAAGAATTCGGCTTTTAGTTAACGCGCACGCTGCGAATTTTTTATTGTTCAACAACGCACAGGAAAAATCTCCCACCGGCACCACCTTGGAGGTCAAGATCTGGTACTAGCGTTACGACTGGTTACGCACTACTACGACTACGAGAGACGAACGGGTGCCGCCTTAAGAAGCTTCGCCCCTAAAAATGTTATTGCCAAGATAGGTGCAGCACACAGCCGCAGCATTTGGCTCTCTCGCTATGTACCTCCATCAGCAATTGTCGCATAGCTTATGAAGCCTTAGATGCCTCTTCAAACGGGAAGATTGACCATCGACGGCGTCAAGAAGGGTGACGCAAAAAATAATCGTCACGTGAAGACGGCACCATATGACGTCATCATGACCTCACAGATCTCCTATATTTGTAACTTCATTATGACATCACCATAACGTGATGTCACATGATGACGTATTCACGCGACATGGTCCATTTGCATTGCTTCCGTGATCGTGGGCCAATCACGGAGGCAATGCAAATGCGAAAGCCCTAGATGCGTCATCAAACGGAAAGATTGCCCGTCGGCGTCCCGCGTCGTCGGCGTCAACTCGAGTGATGCAAAAAACAATCGTCACGTGATAGCGTCACCATATGACGTCATAATGACGTTACAGATCGCCGAAATATGTAGCGTCATTATGACGTCACATAACGTGACATCACATGATGACGTATTCACACGCCATGGTCGCTTTACATTGCCTCCAGGATTGGTCACAGAGGTCGTGCAAAACCGCGTTAGGTGCACAACGCTTTTGGAGGGGGGCGCGGCAGAATCAATACATCGACTGACAAGAAGAATATGGCTTTTGCCTTCCAGTCATCTTTCGCGAATGCACCAGGGACCCTGTGAGTTTTTTCATTCAACGTATCTGAACTTGCGCATCTGCAGCCGATATTGTGGGCGCTGAGCACGGGGCCGACGGTCGCACGGGAGGGTTCTGTGATGGCATCGCACGTGGTAAAAGGTAGCGCCTTTTCCATCCTGTGGCAGATAAGCATCATTTGCCGGCTGGAAGCGCGCGTGAGCCATCGTCTCAGTGCGCGCTGCCTGCTACTCACCGAACACCGCACACCCGATGCAGTAGCGAAACTCTTCGTCGCGGAAGTGCTTGTTGCACACAAGACTCGTAGCTGATGGCTACTTGGCGGTTCTTAGCTTTAAAACCCATGCTTCACGCAGTTTCCTGTCCCGCGGGTACCTGGTGAGGGTTGCAACGTGGTTTGTTGGTTACTCATTTGAAAGGCTTTTAGTGTTGCGCGAAAGGAAACACGGACACGAGAAGGCACACAGGAACACCACACAGCGCCTTTCAAACCGCGGGTAACGGTGCAGGCTGGCACTGTGCTCCGTTGAGTAAGCCCGGCACTGCGGAACCGAGTGGTAGAGTCCCATGTTCGATGCCTTCAGAGGCAGCCACTCTTACAATGGTTTCATTTGAGTAGAAAATGCGAGAAAACTTCCGTATTTGAACAGACCGCAGCGCATGTGGGACTTGAAACTCGTTTTCAAAGCACGCGGCAGCGCTCCGCAAGCAGCCGACGCGGCCGCTGAGACCACGTGATCCTGCCAAGCACGTCACGCCGACGGTGGCGCCGACGTTTCCAGTTGTCGGTTTCGCGGCCAATAGCACTTGGCAGGGTCTGCTGCTTCGACTAGGTAGCGAACATGATGGTGGCTGCGTGACCGCGGACGTTTTGCTAGCGGCAACGCAAGCGAAAACCACTGCGTCTGCTTATCGCTTTCATGAAGTGTCGGAACAATAATATTTGTTGAAGTTTAACGTCCCAAAACTGCGATACGATCGTGAGGGACGGCGTAGTGGAGGTCTCTGGAAATTTCGACGACCTGGTGTTCTTTAACGTGCAGCTGTATCTTAGTACACGGGCGTCAAGCATTTTGGCCTTCATCGAAAATGCGGCTAGCGCGCGTAGCGAGGGCAGCACATCGTTTGTACGCGGAACAATTAAAGAGCACTTGCAAACACGACGCGCATAGGCGCGCAAGCGGCAATGTCCACGTGGGATTTTTTTTTGTATTTCACGGGTATCTGAAAGTAAGCGGAAAAACACTGATACTTGTCAGATATAAAATTATAAACTGTTTATTCGGATGCTTTGCAAATCGACTGACAACTTTATCATTGAAATTTTCGGCCAGCTTCGCTTCTTAAACATATCTAATCAGACAATTGAGGGGCGAAAATTGTGGGACTTGCTCCATGCAACAGTCAACAATATGCATTTGGTCGCGTCTTCATAGAGTACGTCGGCATATTTTTAAACTCCGTCCAGATATAGCCGGGGCATCCTGTAGATACCGTAACTAAATGTGTACATGTTGCACCAGGTTATCATCACATTTTACCTTAGCTTAAGCACTGCAAAGAAGCTCGCAGAGTCTTCAGTGGACAGATGGTCCAAAAAAAAGGTAAGCATCACTTTGGCGTAGCTCTTATGAATTGCGCAGTGGCATGTTAGTAAAAAGTGCTCACGCATGTAGTAGCCCGTCATTCGCAAAGAATTGCGGCTTTCGGCTTTGATGTAAGAGCTTCAGAGGCAGCGATCCAACATGGTTTGGCGTCTTTCCTTCCTCTTGGTACAGCGTCCGAATGTCGTTTGCGTTAAACAGATGCACAATGATCCTTCTTCCAGGTAGGCGCTGAGCCACGATGGGTCCATACCTTTGGTGCATGTCCCACGCAGCACGACTGCCATCGTCGATGGCATACCTACCTGCAATGAAAATGAACACGTGACCAGGCAAATTACGTCTACACCTACTGAAGGCTAAAGAACCAGCGATGAAAAATTGTGGAAAGCCATTACGATGCCTGTGTAACTTAACATAGGATATAGAGACAACCCTAACGCATGAGGCAGTTTTCATGGGCTATGTAATAAACGTTCCTGCTTATAACCAACACCGTTCTGATACCTGATCTATCGAAATGCAGAACCAGTTACAATAATTGAGTGTAGAAATTTCAACTGTCTACACTTTGGGACATCATAACAAATGAAAATAGCATTAACATATATAGTGTGTCCCCAAATGTACTGAGTTTAGTATTTGTGTAATGATGCGATATGGTGACAACATTTCAAGGGCGGAGCACTTTCGGTACCCGGGTTGTCGTATGCTGTCATCGTATGCTGTCATCGTATGCTGTCACCGTACGCTGTTGTAGCTTGGCGTGACGCAGGCAAAACAACGAATAGCATAGCCATCTGTAGCATATTCAGCGCTCTCTCGCACCCGGGGGAAGTATTCGACCGCTTTGGCGATGAGTGAGCGCGCGATTGCGCCAAGGAGAAGTCTTCTTCCTCTTGTTCTGCAAGCGCCGTGATATCAAGTGCAGAGCACTTCTGAGGCCCGAGTTGTCATATGCAGTCGTATGCTGTCGTCGCTTGTCGTAACGCAAGGAATACCACGTATAAAAATAGAAAAAAAGAAGGGAAGCAAACGAGAAATTGAAAGAAAGACCAAAAAGGGGGAAAATACTAAGGAAAATAAAAATGAATAGAAATACAGAGAGACAAAGAGACAGAAAAAGAAAAAAACTGCAAAAGAGAAAAAGAAAGAAAGAGAGGAGCAAATAAAGAGAAAACTGAAAAGAAACAAAGAACGCTGCTTAGCTCCGCACTTCCTTCAGGCTTGACACCACTAGTCCGAAGCTGCCTTACATTTTTTTTACTAAAAAGAAAGATGACAAAAGAACGACGCGGAGAAGCGCTTGTCTGCGTCGTTCATTTGTCCTCTGTTTTGTTTAAGAGTACGCTAAAATAGTAAAATGTGTTACCAACATGCCCAAGCCTACGCTCTGTCATGTTACCTGTCCTCTTCGTAACTTCTGCTTATCGCGGAAATAATTTAAATTTTAATCAAAGGATGACAGAGGAGGACACTCAACCACAGGCGTAATTGCAATCATTGCATTAGAAAAAAAAACACAGAATTTTGCTCAAGGTGTTCTTTTACAGTGAAAGCTGTTATGAGATCATTTCAGCGGCTGTTTTTGGCGCCGTAGTTGTCCGCCGCCGCCGCCGTTGTCCGTAACCACTATCACTCGAAATAAAATAAAAACGAAGTAAGAAAAAAATTCCACGATGTAACGAAGTTCGAAGATGGGCCGTCTGCGTGGGAGCCCGGTATTCAATCTCTGAGCTATGCCGGTTTTTTTTCTTTCTTTCATGGTATTTCCTCAACACAGACATGGCACTTGAACGCAATTCAATACAGACAAAGAACTAATATGTTTATTATGTTCTTATCGCGACACAATGACTAACAGACGGCATTATAGAATTCGGAATCATCTCTTTAGCGAATACACCAGGTAACGCTATAGTAACGGCCAGGGCTGGGCAAAGATACATTGAAATTGTATCGCAATACGACACAAGATACTCGGGCAAGAAGTATTTGAGATACAGATACAAGATATGTCCGGAATAATTGTATCCCATACGATACTTCCCAATTGTATCTTAAGATACTTCGATACATTTGCAAATTTTCTATTATAGATCTACATAATGAAGCAGCAAACGCCTATGTAGAAACGTGTTTACTTGAAAATTTCTCAACTGCGACCAACTTTGTTTATTTTTAACAAAATAAATGCTTGTATCACAAGATACCAACTTTCTTGCTCAAGGTATATTAGTTACATTCCTAAACAACATATTGGGATTTGTTTGGCTGCTTAACATGACAGCTCTCTAACCGCTGCGCTGTTAGTGGTTTTTGCGTAACACTTCTGTAATTTATGGGTGTCGCTGCTCTACTTGGCGACCAGCTAGCTGGTTGCCATCTGCTTGCAAGAACGTCATTAAGAAGCCTCCGCACAATTACGTAAATACCGCTGTGCAGTCTTACCTTGTCCGCAAGCGTATCTTTGCTTTCGTAATACCGCATCCACCGACAGGTGTAAAGCAGCAACAACGTTGGTAGCGATATTGTTTGTGACGCATCGTTTGAAGACGATGAACTACACAGTCGGCGCTCACAATTAATTGAGGACATAAAACTGCAGAGATTTTTCATATGTTACTTATCTGCTCGCGTAAAGCGTTCGCTGGGAGCACATTCACTAACGTGCACTCTTTTACCGTTTCTTCGAGAGAAACTGAGCCGCCAGGAAACGCCTCAGACGTGTTCTAGAAGCACAAAGCGCCGCAGGTTATCAATGCTATATTCACACTATTGCCACTTCTGGTTCTGCTACCTACAGATTTGTAACAACAAGAATACTTTAAGGGGACCTAGACAAAAGAAAACCAATATATTCAAGTCAAGTAGCAAGGTGGTTCCGTACGAAACAATCAAAGTGAATAAGTATACAGGGTGTTTCATGTAACTAAAGCCAAATATTAAAAAATGGGTTAATTGCCGCTAAATGAAACCGAAGGTATTCGGTTTACTGTCATGTGGCACTCGTTATGGCATGTTTTGTACTAAGCTTAACAGGTTAATTAAATAAGGTCAATTATGCCACATCCTTAATATGCACTTTAGGGCCAACTGCGCTTCGAAACATCGTAGACGGCATTTAAAAACGACCGATCCATTTTCTTTTCGCAGCGTATATGCTGCGTGGTGAATATTTTCGGGCTTTTAAAGAAAGTCCGCGAAATATGAAATAAAACTAGGTTCGCAGAATAAATAAGAATAGGAAAAAAATAAGAATAAAGCATAGAACGTATTTTAGCAGCAGGCTACAAAATACGTATTACAATAAGCAGACGGCCGAAAAAATTGGCTCAAAGCTTGCACTCAGCCGCGCAAAGCTCGATACACAGCGAAGCTGATCGGTCTCATGCTTCTTTGTTGCTGTATCTAGGCAGAACTTGGCTGTAGCGAGGCTTGAACTTGACTTGAACTTGGCTGTAGCGAGATTAAACTTGGCTTGAACTTGGCTGTAACTTTACTGAACGTTTGCTTTAACTTGGCTGTAGCGGGGATGAACTTCGCTGTTACTGCGCATGAAGACCGATCAGCTTATGTCTAGGACCAGTCTTCGTCTTTCGAGTAGAAGAGCCGGACAGCATCAGGCGCCTTCCATCGTCATTGGCGTAGGCCTTCCATCGCTTCGGGGTCTTCTCGAAGCCGCCGTTGCCTTTCCCGTTACCTGGTATTCTCTCGTTGTACGTACTCGGGGTCTTCAGCTCGCCGCCGTCGCTTCGCAGCAATTTGTTAAGGTAACTGTTTCCTTCTTCAATTTTAGGGGACCAGTGATAAGTAGGAAAATTCACCCCACCTATGTGGCACGTACCCGTTTATCATGCAGATAGTTTTTTGGTTCGTCTGACAAGGAACGATTTGGTGAACACCTTCGCTGTTAAAACTATGCAGAGGACTGGGTAATGTGCGGGATGCAAATGGAGGACAGCAATGAGAGCACTCGTGCTAACAATCAAATTATCATCGAAAGAACTTCTCTAACAATGTAGCAGGAAGAACGAAGACACAGTACGTCAGAATATTCCCTGTTACGTAAATGCTTGTTCTATTGCATCTAACGTCGGCACCGATAGTGGGACGGTTGCTAGAATCTCTTTTGCATGTAAGACGATCTGATCGTACTTATGTAAGTCGAGCTTATATCTACGAGGTCATTCAAATCGCTGATGTGTGAAAGCCGCGAGACGCAAAGCAGCCCCATTCTTGCATTCTTGAGACTTTGCAACGAAGCACCACGCAAGACAAACTTGAATTGCAGCAGTATAGCGGCATCAGAATTTGTGCGAAAGACGCTGCACGCATAAGAGTACGCAGCAGAGTGCAGTGGCTATGAACAAGTGGCATGATATCAACACAACTAAAAAGAAAGAAAACATCTAGAAAAAAAAGGTAGGCTGCTCGTAGACGTTGGCACGCTTGTTTTTGTCTAGATGACTCGAGCGCCATCACGTGACTCTGCTCCACCAATAGGGACGAATAAACCTCATCCCCTGTGCTCGCTGGAGCGCTCTGGCGTAAATATAAGAATGCCATCGTCGTTAGTTTTATTCGGGTGGCTTAGTGGCAGTAATATCAGCTTGAGAACCAGAATTTCGGTCGACGTTTATTGTTTCGCGCGGTGGTGCTTTTATGGCAGTATATTGTATCTTAAGATGCACGATACATTGCTGAATGTATAGGCAATACAAGTACAGATACTCGTTCTGCGAGACGTATCGCGATACAGATACAAGATACCCAAAGAGTATCTAAGATAGTATCTAAGATACATGTATCTTCGATACTGCCCAGCACTGGTAACGGCCTTTTCCAATTATATGCTAGAACAGCGGTAAGGATAAGCACCTCACCAATGTCGGATACCATTCTGGCTGACTTTCGATTTGCTCGTACACATCTCTTAGCTGAGTGACCATCCTAATGAAGTGGGCTGTTGAGGAAATTATCGGCTTTGCGTTTCTCCGCAACATGCGCGTCTTCCACAGACTATGCATTCCAATGAGAAGAAACATGTCGAATGGTACATCATTACAACTCGCTGGCAAAAGATATCGCACGGAATGTGAATTTAGCACAAAGTCTTTTTGAAGAGTTCGTTGGAGCACATCCCAAAGTAAGATTGCATCTCTGCAGCTTATAAAACAATGTTCAATTGTTTCTGGCACATCACACAGAGGACAATCAACGGACGACACAAAAATGTCTCTTGAATGAAGCCAAGTCTTCACAGGCAAAGTCTGTGAATATAATTTAAAAAAGAACATTTTTGTCGCAGCGTGAGCCATGCCGGTGCTTAACACTGCTTTGCAAAAAGGTCCTATAAGGCTTCATGTCGAGAAGGAACCACATTAACATATGCAATGCAGCGTGGTATAAGAGTAAAATAAGCACCAAGCGTCACACAACGCGAATTTTGTAACCAGGCATTACACAATGCGAATTGCGCAACGAGTAGGTCTTTGAATGCTTCCAACCCATTACAAAGGGCTCTGCTATAATTCTTTATCGTCATCAGGCACAGCATCAACAAAGTGCGCATAATGCCTTACATGCGTTTAGCAGG
The DNA here is from genome assembly GCF_013339695.2 of Rhipicephalus sanguineus. Classification (NCBI taxonomy): domain Eukaryota; kingdom Metazoa; phylum Arthropoda; class Arachnida; order Ixodida; family Ixodidae; genus Rhipicephalus; species Rhipicephalus sanguineus. Next base: position 125,042,863 of record NC_051183.1, on the reverse strand, counting down.
TACCACGGCTCTCTGTAGAATGACGAAAAATGGCATTGTGCCTGCTTCCGTACTTCTCAAAAATTACAATGATTTATAGCCTAGTGGGTTCCTCGCAAGTGCACTTGTATTGGTTGCCAAGGAAGCCCATAAGCGCATGATCCATTTCCTCGGGGTCTGAGTAAAGTTCTTCGCCCACCCCTCTCTCGCTCCCACGTCAACGTATGTTATACAGCACCTTCCCGCAAGCCCTCCTTTTGTGTCTTTCCTTCTCTCTGTCTCCTTTTCATCCCCTTTCCCCGTGTGTGTACCGGTTGAGGTGTCCTCTTCGAGAGACAGTTATCGTGCACACCAAGCCCCACTTCTTATTTCTGAACAGAGTCACCTATATATATGGCGGGAGAGGGAAATAGCGACCGGGCGTCACCCAATGAAAATTACATAACTGGTGGGCCGTTTAAAGCTTCCGACCCATTACAAAGGGCTGAGCCATAATTCGTCATCGTCATCAGTCGTCGCGTCAACAAAGTGCACATAATAGACGTGTAGCTGGTGCCTCGCTTCTGCGCAGAATGACGAATAATGGCTTAGTAGGTGCTTCCTAACTTCACAAAAATTGCTATTTATGGCATAGTGGGTACCTTGCTAGTGTACTTGTATTAGTACCCCGAAGAGAGCTTACAACGGGCTCTAGAAACGCCGCTCTTCCAGCTTTCGCTGTGACTGTGCTGCGGTTTCAGCGCAGGCCTGGCGTTTTTTTTTTCTTTTTGCGAAAACAAGCTGTTTCGCAGTACTGCTTCGTCTGCGTATTACAGAATAGCGTCAATTCTCCTATACTGAGATGTAAAATTAAATTGCCTGACATGACTACGTATTTTACGTGAAAACATGCCGAAGTCGTATAATTTACGTCTTTTAAATTGGAACACTTGTGGAAGCAGTCGAAATTGTTATTCTTACTCGTGTATTGTTACTCCTGTAATTGTTACTCGTGTATTGTTCCTGGAAGAAAGAAATCTAATTGAAATTTTCAATCAGTGGTATCCGTGTCGTTATGTAATAAATTAGGTCTTTCAGAGTACGAAATCTTTTGATTCACAACATTTGATATTGTTTACTCCAGCCCGTTATACAATTCTATAAAGGAGCGCATTGAAAGCTTTCTGAGTTCCCTATAAAATTACATGCAGTAGAAAGCATACAGTACCGTATCGGAAAAACTTCCATAGTGAACACTAGAAAAGATGGTGGATATTGGCCTCGAGATCTTTGAGTGGCGCTCTCTCGCGTGTGACGTCAGAGAGGGGACTCCGCTCTAAACCGCGCTGCAGCAGCCATTGCTCCTGTATGCGGATCGTCTGCTTCAGGCGGGAACTTTGTCGAACGAACATCCTCGCGACGATCAACTAACGCCTGCAACGAATGCTTTCGAGTGTAATCTTGAACTTGTTTTAGTTGCGGCCCAATCGACAGGGCCATGAAATCCCCCGGATGCCCGACGAGTGCGCCGATGCCACCGACTGCATTGCTGGTAAGAAAGTGAAACTATGTGTGAGTGTAATTGTTTCCGCCGTGCGATACTAATTAGCTTGGGTGTTTCTTTCGATATTTCAGTAAGCGTGCCGTTCTCCAGCATCTATAAGTATGTAGATAACAGGGGCGTAGCCAAGGGGGGGGTTCAAACCCCCCGAAATTTTTCAATTTTGCTTGCGTATATATACGCGCACACATACAAACGCACGCACGAACATAGACGAAGTAAGGTTGAACCCCCCCCCCCCCGAAAAAATTTCTGGCTACGTCCCTGGTAGATAAAGCTTGTGAAAGGTCGCGGTGTCTCATCGAGGGCGATGCGGTGTACGACGCAGGCCACGTTGTTGAATGCGCGGTGGAGGCCGTGAAAGAAGATCGCATCACCGTCGCAACTCTCGTCCTGCAAACAAGTGCGCAAGTGCCTCCTTGTGGCACACAATGCCCATAATGGCAGTTTGTCTCGTGATGTTCGTTCAGTGAGAAAGACATTACGTCGTAGTTCATGACCGTCGCATGCGTATTAGAATATAACAAATGGTTAATCGCTGATTATACCACGTACAGGACCACAGAGATTAACGTGGCAAAGGCAAGCTGGGTCGACTTTCACGCCACGCAGCCAAACGAAAAGCTTAAAGAGCTCCGCTTTTAAAAAAAGTGTCTGCACTGCGTCAAGTGAAAACATTTAGAGAACGTGCACTAAACAGCGTCAACATGTTTCGCTTATGAATTTATGATAAGCAGTCCGCTAGGCGCGCGCTTGCATTCATAAGTAAAAAAATTACAGTGGCTTAGCTCGGCTATGCCAGGATATAAGTAGCGTTAGCTTTATTCTTAGCTTTATTATTCTTAGCTTTCCAGTTTCTCTAGGATCAGCTTGATTGTCATGCTTACTGCTGCTCCAATGACACACACATGGGATACGTATTATGTGGCACATACATGTTTATTTTTGCTCAACGTCAGGTTGCTTCTCTATTGCCACAAAGATGGCTCGGTGGTTAGTGAAGTAGCACGCTGCCGCCTCTATGGCCCCAACACAATAACCGCTAATTGCCAGGCAACTACTTCGGGATCCGATGAGATAAGCTTCTCGGCTCTTCTGCGCCGTCGAGCAGCATTTGCGCTCTCCTCCATGGCGTTACCCACCTGCAAACGCCAGTCAGAGGCGCTATCAAGCGGTCCCAGCGCAGTGTCAGACGGCGACTGCACAGCGAAGGCGAATAGCTGCGCGCGCGCTGGCGCCACTGCCTACGACGGCACTCCTCTCGAATGCGGCGCAGACCTGCCCTACGCAGACCAGCAGCGGCGAGCCGCGCGCGGCGGTGTCGGAGAGCACGTGAGATGCCAACTCCGGTGACCCAGCTGTGTGACATCACTGATCCTCGCTCATGCGCAGCACGGCTCATAACGCTCCACGCGAAATCGGCTCCGGCTAGGCAAGTGTAGCTAACGCTACAATACGTATGTACACCATCCAAATGCAGCCGTAGTCTCAGATATGCTGCGCCGCTCAGCTGAGCTCACGAGGCGCGCTTTCCTGCGATGCGATTCGGAGGCCGCGTCGTCGGCTCTTTGTCTAGGAGTCTTCGCGGCAGGTTGTGGGACGGCACCTCACCTGGTGTAAGTTGCCTATGCTTATAGCCTGCGTGCAATAAACGGCTTAAGTATTGGCGAGGCGCTTAAACGCGATCACAAGCTTACCTAAGAGTGGCGCGTACGGTTGGTAGCAGAAGTCACTGTCCACGAAGTGCTTGCTGCACGCTGCCGATGAAGGCGTGGGGCGCTTTCTCATTCTGAGCTTGACTATCCACTTCTTCGTCAGCTTTGGGTCCTTAGGATAGTAGTGAAAGCTAAAGCCTTTTTCACGAGCGGACGAAGTACACTGAGGCACAGAGCAGTACTTGACCATTGCGCAGCACTCGTCGCGGAGACAAGCGGCCGCAGTTCTAAGAAAGAAAGAGCTGTAGTTCTAAATGAACGTTAAAAGCAGACCCACCGTTGTTCGAACAGAGTCAGTAGCCACCACACGCATGATAACCAATTGAACTGCATTTTTGTTGAGATTACCCACAACGGTGGTTTAAACACGGCGCTGGGCCTACGTAGCAGACGAAAGCGCGCGAATCCCCGTTCTGACGTCATACAGGCGCCGTTCGCAGCGCCGCTATCGGTCGCACACCAGGCCAATAGTGGAAATAATTCTGGGCATGCTGGAAATCATAGTGTTTATAGTGGACAGTGGTGGGTGGCATGGCGTACGTTAGCTGGGTAAGGTGGAGAGGATGGTGGACGATGGTGGAGAGTGGCAGCAAAATAGTGGGTAGTGTTTGAAGACTGCGCCTACTATCGCGCGAATGGTGGAAAGTAGTGAGGGAATGGTGGGCGAGGAAAATGATGGTGTAGCATGCTGTACCCTGCTGGAGAAGCTGCGCCAAACACCGTCATTATACTCGAAAGCAGTGTTAGCTATGATGAGTATAATGTGAAAGAACATTGTAGTGCAAATGCATAGCATTTTGGGCGAGTTGGTATTGCCTAATGGAGCAATGTAAAGCTCAATAGACAAGATCGAATTCTTGCTGTACCTATTGTTATACATCCTTTGTGAGCACCTTTTCTTTATCTCATATTGATTGACAGGAAATAAATCAATATTTTTGTGGTGAGTGGCCGAGCCCATTGAGCTTTCGTTTTCGATGCTACATTTGTTTGCAGTCCACCTATTGTAGTGATCGCGGAAAAATGGTAAATAGTGTATTGCTGAATTACTCGTAAATTTAATACAATTTTTCCGGCTGAGAATGTTGATTCGAGCACGAAGAAAAAGCAGAATTAATAATCATAGTATGGCAGATAATTTTTGGGCTCCAAGGGATGTACCCACCCAAGGCCGCGCGCGTGGCGCTTCAACGTTCGCGCTGAAATAGCGGCTCGCTCACATTTATGATAAGGCTGAAAGTAAACATCATATGGGCTACGGGTGTGAGAAAAGGGTCCGTGAAATGCATGATGCAACCGAATCACCTCACGTAAACAGATTGACAAAGTACTGCATTGCAAGAACAATTTGTGGCTTGAGCCCAGAACCGCATTTCGACGGGGGCAAAGTGCAAAGCACAGCCGTATACTTAGATTTTGTCGCACGTAAAGATCCCCAGGAGGTCGAAATTTCCTGAGCCCCCCACTACGGCGGCTCTCAAAAACATATCGTGCTTTTGCGACTTCGTGAAACCCCAGCAATTATTATTATCTGATCCGAGCAGCTGTTTTCGAGCTGCCTCCTCCTCGCTGCAAGCATGCGGCGGCGCTGGTAGCGCCGAACAACCTTGCCTCCGAGATTAATATTGGGATGGGAAAGACACAGACGCTAAGGAATAGGAACCAGTGTATTTACAACTGGTTAAGCGAGCAGCGCTGCTGATAGGAACAACTCGCCCCAGTCTATCTTGTTGTCCTTTTCTTCGTCTTGTTGACCGCGATGCCACTGGTACGTGGCATGACCCATGGCGGCGGAAGCACCGTCCCGGAGCTTTAAAGGTCGTTTTCAGAAGCAGTATTGTAGGGCTTCAGCCATGAGATGTGAACAACACTGGACCGAACAACAGATGACGATGGACAGATGGGGCCAATCTCATAGGTAACAGGTGTCATTTGACGCAGTACACGGTAAGGTCCCGTTATAACGAGAGACACATTTTTCATATAGGCCTACTCGATGAGGGAACCAGAGTAGCACAAAGGTACCGGGAACAAAATAAGCGTCTCGATATGAGGCATCGTACCGACGTCGTTGGCTGCTCTGCGACGCCGTCAAGCGAGCGCGGGCGAGTTGACGGGCATGATCGGCTCGCGCGATAGCGTCGCGAGCATACTCGCTAGTGGATGAGGTACTGGCCGAAATGATAGTGTCCAGTGGTAAAGTCGGCTCTCTTCCGTACAATAGGTAGAAGGGTGAAAAGCCTGCTGTGTTGTGACGCGATGAGTTGTACGGGAACGCTGCGTAGGGTAGGGCAATCTCCCAGTCTCGGTGGTCCAGCGACACATACATAGCGAGCATATCCCTAAGAGTGCGACTGAAGCTTTCCGTCAGGCCGTCGGTTTGAGGGTGGTAAGCAGTGGTTACTGTGTGCTGCGTGGAACAGGAAGACAGGATTTCGGCGATGGCTTGAGAGAGAAATACACGGCCACAGTCTGTGAGCAGCTGTCTTGGGGCACCGTGAACGAATATAACGTCCCGTAAGAGGAAGTCAGCAACGTCGGTTGCACAACTAGTCGGCATAGCTCGAGTAATCGCGTAGCGTGTAGCGTAACCAGTAGCCACGGCTATCCACTTGTTTCCCAATGTTGATGCGGGAAAAGGACAAGACAGGTCTAATCGAACGCGGTGAAACGGTTCCGTGGGTATGTAGACTGGTTGAAGATGGCCAGCAGGTAGCAGCGGCGGTGTTTTGCGACGTTGACTTAACTCACACGTAGCACCGTATCAACGCACCGAACGAGCAAGACCTAGCCAGAAGAAACGGCGTCGTACGTGCTCGTACGTGCGAGATACGCCAAGGTGTCCAGCTGTGGCCGCATCGTGAAGTTCAGCGAGGACACTGTGCCGTTAATGTTTAGGCACGACAAAAAGAAGGTCAGGCCCGTCACGTCGGAAATTGCGGCGGTATAGGACGCACTCTTGAAATTCAAAGTTACGGACGGAGGCGTCGTTTGGGGAAGATTCCGCTCGGCTGATGATGTCAAGCAGCAGTGGCTCCCGTTTCTGTTCTTCCCCAATATGAATGAAGGCGGACACGGAGAAGATGGAGTGAACTGTGTTCGCGTCGGTGTCATCAGGATCATCGACAGGGTACTGGGAGAGGCAATCGGCGTCCTGGTGCAGGCGGGCAGATTTGTACACGACCGAGTAAGAAAATTATTGCAGACGCAAAGCCCAGCGACCCTGAGGGATATTAAGACAGTTAAGCCAGTAGAGCGCATGGTGGTCGGCAGCTATCGAAAATGGGCGTCCATAGAGTTATGGCCTGAATTTCACGACCGTCCAAATGAGAGCCTAGTACTTTCGCTCTGTGATGAAGTAATTGCGTTCAGTGGCGGATAGGAGTCGGCTGGCGTATGCAATAACGCAGTCGTGGCCATGTTGGCGTTGAGCTAGAACTCCGCCGACGCTATGGCCACTTGTATCCATGCGGATCTCTGTAGGGGCAGCAGGATCAAAGTGGGCCAAAGTCGGAGGAGTAGTGAGGAGCGTGATGATATTGGAGAACGCAGATGCCTCTTGTGAGCTCCATGAAAACGGGACGTCTTGTATGAGGAGCTGCGTAAGAGGTCTCGCTATGTCTGCAAAATTTGTTACGGGAAAGACACAGACTCGAAGGAATAGGAACCGATGTATTTACAACTGGTTAAGCGAGCAGCACTGCTGATAGCAACAGCTCGCGCCAGTCTATCTCGTTGTAGTCCTTTTCTTCGTCTTGTTGACCGCGATACCACTGGTACGTAGCAAGATCAACTGCCGTCGCTGAGACCGCGTTCGCTATAGGGGCTGTTTCAATGGCGGCAACGACGTCATGTCCGAAAGCGTCGCAAGTGAAATTTATTTGGCGCACAGGCCGTGGCCACTGACGTCACCGCTGTCGTCCTCCCACATTTTTCTTCCCTGACATGGCCGCGCGCTGCATACAACGTGGTTATGGCGTAGTACTTGTGTTTGTGTTGATGCGGTTGATTTGTGTGGGTGCCCTTGTTGCGTGTTTTATGTTGCGGTCATTGACTTAGGTGGAACTTCCTGAATCAGTATGATGCGCGGTACGCGGCAAACTAAGTGAGGAGCAGGCAACAGATTCCCATGTACGACTCCTTTGTTGCTGGTCATCATCTATGAACAGCGGCGGAATAGTTTCTCGCAAAGGGCGCTGTGGCATAGACAATCGACGTGACAGTTCGTGCACATCGGGAACTCTCCACATTGCCTCTAGATCGACGAATGCCCGCAAACGGGATGTTCAGGCAACGCCGACTCGACACATTACCTGAAGAACGGCGGACGTCGCAACGTGTACGCTGCCGGCATGCTTTCCTGATAAAGGTTGGTGCTACTCTGCGCACGTTATGCATTATTATTTACTCTATGCGTATTAGCAAGGGGTTCAGTACCGCGGTCATGAATGCCTTTGCAGTTGTTTTGAAGCTGCTCCCGCACGAAGTTTGTGAACAGCTTAATCGCTACTGTTATAGAGTGCGCGCTTGGATACGTGAGACGGACGCACTACCCGCCGCAAAACTGAAAGCATAGATAAAATTTTCGCCAGAAAGACGCTCGTCTTACACAGGTATTTAGCAATCGTCCCTGCATTTCTAATAACCAAACTAAAAAAATCATTGTTACAGCCACTGGGTTGTGCTGTGACTGGGCATCGGAGAGGCGCGATAAATTGCATTTGCCGATGTTTGCTTAGCGTTTATTTGGTGTTATTTGGTCATGCAATAATCAACACTGACTATGCTAGCACCCTTGTATACTCATAACTTTTTACGTCAAAAATAATGGGAATTTGTTGAGAATCCGCCTCTGAACGGTGACATAATGTGGTAGGTGGGCTTCTGGGGAAGGCGGGATGGGGTGGCGGTTCGGCACTGCAACGCGAGCGGCAACTGGCCGGCTGTGTATGCCCGTTGGCTGGCTGCCGGCATTGCCCGATGTGGATTTCATTTGCCGATGCAACGTTCGAAATTTTAGGTTGTGGTTTCATTATGTTTTTTCTTTCTCTTTCTCAGCGCGGGCTAGGGAATTGCACGTTCATTTTGCAAGGGAAGGTTATTTGCCGAGAGAACCCGCTCTTGATTTTATAAAATTTCTTTCAAGAGCAGCCATCAAGCGAACGCTGCCGGCCTGTTGCGAGGGCAAGTAATTGTCCCCGCACGGATTGCCGGCACTGTTCCGTTTATGGTAGCTCACGAAGAGAAAATAATATAACAGCCGGTAATACCTCACCAGCTGTAGTAATTTGTAGTGCAATTTTACTGTATTAGTAAAAAAGCCACTTAGTTGTAGTTCAGCAGACACGTTTAAGCTGGGCGAAGATAACGCATTAGAAATAGGAACACACACCAGAAGCGCAGAAAACACACACCGTGCGCTTCGTGTGTGTGTTTATTTCTGTGTTCTAACGTGTTGTTTTCGCGCAGTTTAAACGTGTCTGCTGTATCTATGAATCAACTAGCCCAACAAAATGCCATACTTGAAACGAGGACTCAGTATAGTATTTCATTGTACGAAAGGTGCAGTGTAAGACGCGTCAATATGTTGATTACTAAACCAATGATTTATGCTTTATTGGTGCTTTTTAAATATTTTTCAGGTTGCTTGTATCAGCTTCAGTTAGAGCCACCGAGGAACTACCGTGATGTAGTGGTGAGTGATGTTTTCTACAAGGGTTTTCTGCAGAAGCTGCTCGTCGAAGCAAAGGAGTAAGCACAACACCAAGAAATGTAGAAAAGGGAATAAACTTATTCACTGAGCCAGTCTGTTTGTTGCTTAGTGCAAACATGGTATTATAGTGCCTGTTTCGCCTGATAACACATTTGGAAGAAAAGCTGGGAGTGAACAATTTGTCTTCTGTGGTTAACCTGTGTGCCTTGTGTAACAGTCAAATACGCTTTCAAATGTAGCTGAAAGAGCATTGAAAGGGGAATTGCTCATTGACAAATATGCCCACCATCTCCGTAGCTGCCACATACCTTGTACACAGCAGACTTTCTACCCACCTAGGCTACCGTGCACCATCCACCACCGTCCACTATCCACCCACCACGTCCACCATCCACTACCATCCGCTATTCACCCACCTTGTCCACCATCCACCACTACCCAACATCCTCACACACTATTAATCCACTATAATTCTGGATAGTGGTTTCCACCATGCCCACCTTTTGACTTTTTCCGCTAGAATAGCTGAACTTGGACAGCTTCTTTGCTGATTAATTTGGAAAGTTCGAGTTTTGCTGCTGAGTAAGCGTTTCAGGAGCAAAATACCTATTCTAGCTCTAGAAGGCAGTACAAGCGCTGCGAATACGTCTTCCTGGTGTTAAAGAAAAAGAATTGTTGCAGCAGAGCTGTTCTTGTGCAAGCGGGCACCGCCACATAAGAACAGCTCTGCTGCAACAATTCTTTTTCTTTCACACCAGGAAGACGTATTCGCAGCGCTTGTACTGCCTTCTAGAGCTAGAATAGCTATTTTGCTCCTGAAACGCTTACGCAGCAGCAAAACTCGAACTTTCCAAATTAATCACATCAACAAGACAGAATTCTTAAAATGCATCGCAAGTCCGGATCTTGCGAATCAACTCCGGGCGGTCCAGGGAGCCTGTGAAGCGATCGGGAGCCTTTGGCTCCCGACCCCTTCGCGGGCGATGCCCTCCGCGGGTTTTTAAGAACCCTCATCCCAGGACACAATAAAGTTCCTCTGTCTGTCTGTCTGTCTGTCTGTCTGTCTGTCTGTCTGTCTGTCTGTCTGTCTGTCAGCAGAGCTGTTATGGTCGAGGTTTGCCATGTGTTGTAGATAAAAAATTATCATCACCATAAACGGGCTCGCGCTCAATGACCGCCCAAGCATTCAGTACAGATGGTTGACAAATGAAGCTAAGACGTTCGGCCCCGCATCCGACAGTTCGTTTGTCTCCCTCAATAACTGGTTACGTGTGTACAGAAATCCTAATGAGTTCTGAGGCAGTAAATTTACTGGGCGAGACGGAGAAATTGTTGGGTTTCGATAAGCAGCTGTTTCCCCTCCAAAACCTTCAGCTTTCAGTTTTCTGAGTGGCTGTCCAGAGAAATCGGAGCAGGACGCAAGGGTGATGACGTACGCCGAAATGGTGACGGAGAACGGCGGCGAGGTGAGCGGGAAAGACAAGGCATGCCTTGGGACAGTGTAGGTGAGGGCGACCGACGTGAGGAAGATGGATACGGTGCTAGAACGTAGGCATCCGATCTTGGGGCAAAGTCTCTTTCATAAGCAGAATAGCCACGTCATTCATCTTGCTGACGGCGGCGACAGAAACGGGATATATGACCCCGTATGCCACAGTATAAACAGATGGGACTCAAAGGACGCCAGGTGCAGTAGTGTAGTTTCACTGAAGCCTGGGCTGCCACCGAGGCCAAATGATCACGTAGAACGTCTGCAGGCACAGATGGAATTAGTGAAAGGGCCCGTGATGCAACTTCTGCATAGGAAGCCACGCGAAAGGGCACAGGAGACGGCGCACGTCCGACGCTCGTCAACGATGCCAGTTAGTACTTCATATGGTCACGCAGGTTGGGAGGAGGACTGCGGACAGACGAAATGACTGTGTTGCGCGGAACAAGGCCATGAAGTTCCTCTCTGACAATGGTGCGAATGAGGGCTCGCAATTCCTGTTCTCCGGTAAAGCGGGCGTCACAGGAGGCGTGTGAAATGCGCATAGAATAAAGCGCGTGCAGTCGTTGGCATGTGGTGATGAGCCTTTAACTGTAGTGGCACTCTGAATTACAACAGCATTGAAGGCCACGGAGTTGATGCCTTTCAGTATGGACGGATGCGATAAGATGCCGTCATGTCACTTTGGGCACAACGACAGAGAGCCAGAACGTCTTCAATGTACGACGCACATGATTCGTCCGGCCCTTGGACGCGAGTTGCGAGCCTCCGTCTTGTACTGCAGACATGCCATATATCTGACGGAGTTGCGCGCTGAATGTTGGGCAACCAGGAAAGCCGCTTTCATGGTTGTAGAACCACGTTTTAGCGGCATCCCTGAAGTAAAAAGAACATTAGCACAGTTTGTGTGCCTCGTCCCAATGGTTACAAGCACTGCTTCTGTCGTAATTGTCAAGCCACTCTTCGGCACCGTGCGACGGACGCACGATGTAGTTAGGCCCCGCTGTCTGAGCAGAAGCAGCTGCGGCAGTGGGCCTGTTGTTTTGTGCCATCGCTGTTTGCGATAACAACGTCGACCAGACCGGAGCACCAGGGGTGACCGGTAGAGCAAGAGGATGTGGGAATGAAAGCACGCTCCACCACTTATGAGACGACGTCCGGTACGACTGTAAAAAAGGTATATTTAAAGGCAGTCGCGCGAGGCAAAAGTGGCGCAGCGCACGTGACCGAAAATAATGATGCTTACAATGGTATCTAATACAGGCGAAGATGAACTGCATAGTCAGCGCTCACGATGTGTGTTTATATATATTTATATATATATATATATATATATATATATATATATTGAGCGCTCTAGCATACTAACAGCGAGATATTATAGACATCATATACCGCTGTGGATACGCAGATCTCGAAGGTGCTTCGGCGCGTTCAATATCACCCGCGAGATAGCACGAAGGACGCGCTTTAAAGACCGTCGCCCCGCTATTACCTATGTCGGGTAGGCTGACCTTGTGTTCGGAGGAGCTGCAGGATTTCATAGTTGGATCGAACGCAGGCGGCGTTGGGTCAAACGCGCGGGACGAGAATGCGTTGTGAAATAAAATTATGCGATAAGCGGGCCATCCCGCGTCGTTGCCCGCGCTGCGTTTGCGCCATCTCGGTGGTGACACGCGCTAGTTTGAGATATTTGGGTCTTGGACCTTGTGAGCGCAACAGTCCAAAAGAGGTTTGGGTTCTGCGCATGCGTCCTGGCAGTTGGCAAAGTTGTTAGTTCCTCTAGCTCCCTGCGTCCCCATTTCGAAAACCCTTTAGTGTCTTGCCGGAGTTGGAATGTGCGCCTCCGTCTTGTACTAAGGGAGTGGTCGCCTGTGCACATGCGCTTATCTCTCGAGGGAAGAAGTTTGTATGTCTTCCGCTTTCACCGCAATGTTTGCGCTGAAGCTACAGACCGGACGAAGGTCACTTCGCTCGCTGCAGCGGCCGCGTTTCCCACGACTTCTCGAACCATGAATATAGGCGCACGGTACTCTACGAACAACGCCACTGGAGCACATTCACGTGTCTTTGCAATCGCGCCTTATATCTCACACACATTCTCTCTCGCACGGTGCTATCTGTTAGCGTGGCATGGCGGGGCGGGGTGGTGCCACCGCCTGTAAACGGTGAATGGAAATGCTGTCATGACACTAACAAGTGCCGATAGAGAGGGATTCAGCGACGACGCAGTTAAAGCGTCTCGATCTCTGCGAGAAGCGGTGGCCGCGCTAGCATCGAGGATTTGCCTTACACGCTGTTACGCTCTTTGCCTTTTGCTTCGTGTTAGCGTGTGACGGCTCGTGGTCAGAGTAGTGCAGGTTTCCCATGTACCAATGGGGTTTGTCCCCATTCTTCGAGCAAGACAGAACCGACTAATAATAAAACCGCTACAATCGCCGCCGCAGAAAGGTAACGACGTCAACGGGTGAATGTCGCGCTTTCGTGAGCGATACACACCTCAACCGCAAGCGCAACGCCTTCACGCGTTCAAGGCTCAAGCTACGAACTTCTGCCTCCCGTGTTCCTGAAGAGCAGTGTGGTAGTGTATGCATGAGCATAGGTGTAGTTTACTTTATTACTTGGGAGTGCACATCAAGACGGTGCACGGTGCATCAAAACAAGACGGTGCGCGTACAAGAAAGCAATACTTTATGCCTAACGTTTCGGCCGTGCGACGGCCGAAACGTTAGGCATAAGCATAAACGTTAGGCCGAAACGTTAGGCATAAGCATAAACGTTAGGCATAAGGCACGAGCCCGAAAAATTTTTCCCGCTCAAAATAGTTTGGGAAAATACTGTAAAACTAATGTCTATATGTAAGTAACTTTCTCAGATTTTTTTAGAGAAATTGACTTTTGTCGAGCGCCCCCGCTGGGACAGTTGGCGTGGAATGACCCATATGTATATATTATAAAAGTCACAAATAAACAAAAAAATTAGGCAGATCCCACTCGTTGTGGAAATCGGTTTCGTGCGAAGGAGTCAGCGAGTATTTCTATGGTGTATTTTATTGCTTTGAGCCAAGCGTTACCAGGTGTATTGACGTGATTTTGCAAGTGTATTGTGTGCACATCGTGGGCTTACCAGGCACGTCGACAACACTGGCATTTAAATGGCAAATTATGGTGCAACGTAACGTGAGCCCTCACGTTAGAGTACATACGTCAGTAGTATCGCAACGAAGTGCATTTTATGGTGCAGTCATGTGAATATGCTATGCATCTTTCGTTAATGTATTCCTCCGAACTCGAGCTTCAATATAGCTTGCTGAATCCTAGGAATACAAATGTAATATTTATTAGACTGATAAAAAAGCGGAACCACAGACGTTAATCTGATATGATACCTATATGGTAGGAGTACATAAGTAGTGTTTATTGCTTTCTTGTAAAATTAGATAGTCAGCACCACAACCACAACTGACGTTGCACCGACATTACGTTTGCATAGGCTGTTTTCCCAAACCAGTTTATAGACCTGGCATGGCTCTGTGGTAGAATACCTGATTGCCACGCAGAATCCTTGGGTTGGATTGTTTCTGGGATCCTAATTTTTATTCTTTCCGTTCGTCGTTTCAACGCTGCCGATGTCGGTTTTTCTCAACACTCTCGCATTTAAATTACGAATGTATGTTCTCGCCGTTCCTGGTTAGTATAAACTGTCAATCACCTGTGGCGCATACCCGTACACCGCGGCCCCTGGTAAACGGGTGTGTGCCACAGGTATAGCCACAGGTGTCTGGAGGAAAGTGCTTGGCGACGTACGCGACAGTTTTCACATTATTCATGTCATGACCCGACAGTCATATTGATCAAATCCCCTTGCCCTCCCTTGCCAAGTTTGGTATACACCAACTTCCGGAGGCGATCATGAGAGCACCCAGACGTAGGCGGCTAGATAGATAGATAGATAGATAGATAGATAGATAGATAGATAGATAGATAGATAGATAGATAGATAGATAGATAGATAGATAGATAGATAGATAGATAGATAGATAGATAGATAGATAGATAGATAGATAGATAGATAGATAGATAGAAACGCTCAATGTGCCAAAGGTTCGCTAAGAAATGATTGGCATCTTATAATTCAGAAGAAAAAAATCACGGCATATCCACGGAGTGAATTATGATGAGTGGGCGAAGCTGCGGAGGTTCATCGGTAAACCGTGAATCTTCCGTGAATTCTGCCCAGTACATCATCACCGACGTGAGATCGGGCGCGTTTATACTAAAGGTTCGATGAGAATTATGACGATTTGCAGCTCACTTTAATTTTACATGTACGCTGAGAATTTTCATTGTTTAATCACGCACAGGAGCAATCGCACACACGCACTACCTTGGAGGTCAAAATCCAGTGCCTATTTATGCGGGGTGGTCAGTGAACGGTTGTGCAGCGCGAGCGGTCGGTTTTTTCAATCAAGACGCTGCCGCGACGCTGCCTGCGTCGGCGCCGCAGCGCCGCGAGGCAAGATAGGGGCGGGCCCCCCCCCCCCCCCCGCCCCTATGCGTAAAAACCGTGAATCTTCCGTGAATTCTGCCCAGTACATCATCACCGACGTGAGATCGGGCGCGTTTATACTAAAGGTTCGATGAGTTATGACGACTTGCAGCTCACTTTATTTTTACATGTACGCTGTGAATTTTCATTGTTTAGAAAACCATTGCTTTAGAAAACACCTTGCGTCTTTCGTTAAGCAGCTGGCGTCTTTTTCGTTTTGCTTTAGAAACATCTGGCGTTCTTTCGTTTTGTTTTTACAAAACATCTGGCGTCTTTCGTTGGTTTATTTCATCAATCAACGGCGTTTTGAACAAAATTTTTATTGTTTAATCACGCACAGGTGAAATCTCACCAGGCACTACCTTGGAGGTAAACAATGGCTGCTAATGGGAATGAGAGACAGAAGAAGTCGGCTTTTAGCTAACACTTACACTTCTACAGAGACAGAAGAATTCGGCTTTTAGTTAACGCGCACGCTGCGAATTTTTTATTGTTCAACAACGCACAGGAGAAATCTCCCACCGGCACCACCTTGGAGGTCAAAGGGTAAGACTTGTTACTCACTACTACGAGCACGACGAGGGACGAACGGGTGCCGCCTTAAGGAGCTTCGCCCCTAAAATATTCCGAAGCGCGCGATTCTGTGAACCCTCGCTCAGCAGCGCGCTGCCTTAGACAATCACGGCATGCGTCATTGGTGCTCCAGGATACTAACGACAGTATACAAACGCACGCGGCGTTAGGTGAAACACACGGGACACCACACGTGGCGAAATTAAAATTATTCGAGATGCTGGCCATGCTGCATCGTTGCCCGCGCTGCGTTTCTGTCGTATCGCTGGCGGCCCACGCTATTTTTCCAGTTTGGGGTTGTAGCGCTGCGCCACTCGCCGCCAGTTGGCCAGGGTACAAGAAGAGCGTCCCGTGGCTCGTGGTGGCGCGAACTAGTTGGAACGCTTTGGCTCTTGTAGGCTTATGATATTGGAGGGAAGAAAAAGATACAGCTGAACCAGAATCACGGTATATATCTAGCACCATGACCCGAATCCTGTTGCTAAAATTACAGCGAAAACGCACATGACACGCACAAAGAAAAAAAAGACGTACGACACAAGCGCTCACTAACAACTGCTTTATTCTTTCATAAGCCAGTGCATATATAAGCCCAAGGCAACCTTACCGCACATGCACACACAACAATAGCTCTAAATCAAAACGCGTAACAAGGACGTTAGTGTATTAGATACGCGAAGACATGAAATCATATTGAGACGGCTGCAGGGACAAAGAAGTAAAGAAGTAAGAAGGACTAAGAAGTGCGTTTGCGCTGTAATTTTAGCCTCTAGAATATGTAGCAACTAGACAAAAATGATGTTTTACTTTAGTGACCAATTTCTTGTAATTCCAATTTCTTGCTCTCGCATTCATTGCTTCACCCTTCAGGCGAAACTGACTTTTTGTAAAATCCGTTCATATTACGCGACAGACGGACGAACGCACAGTTTTCTCGATCACTCAGCACACAAATGCTTGCACGTTAAAAGAGTTCCGTCGAATATTGACCATCTGCGCACTGCCCTTTGCATGATTAGGCCGGGGGAGACTTCCTTGCAATATTTGTGAAGTGTGACCATATCATAATTTAGACAAGAGATAAAAAATGCACGTAACTCACCAATGAGGGGCCAGTATATCCATGCGCTCCCAACCACAGGCAGGGATGGAATCTTTGGTATATCCGAGAATGGACGCGGCGTATTCTGAGTGCTTGCTGCACGCCGCAGTATCACTACAGGCTCAGTGTAGCGATGACCTATGCGCCGTCTACAACGTACGTTCAAAAAACGCTGCATCTATTACCGTTCCTCTGCGACGCACTGCAATCTCTGATTCAGGATTATTAATTTCGCTTGCTGCAAAGCTTGTTTTCTCTCCGCCATGCAACGAACGACTGCAGAATTGCTTTGTGACGTCTCTTAGGCACCTGATATACACAAGTGGCAGACACGGTAGAGTTCATTAGTGTAGTCTATGCTGTTGCTTTGTAAGCCACCTGTTCGTTTTTTTCTTCTTTATGTGTCTGGAGCTTTAAAAAATAGCAGCCTAATCAAAATGAACCTCCCGTGACAAAAACATGTCCCTTTTTTGACGTGGAAAACTATGTCCACATTTTTATTCTTCATATACCAGCAGCATATTAAAGCAGCATATTGAAGTATTACTCTCCAGCATAAACAGCACCTTACAGCGCATCTAAAAAGATTTCGTATTTGAAAGACATGTGTTTCTAACCGAAGGGAGAAATGTAGAACAGATTAACCATAGGAACATTGTCGTTTTTAATTGGTCACGCAGTGTGAGCCTATGGATGACGCTGTCACAGAAGAAAATATTAATGTCTCCGCCCCAGACAACCTCCGGTCTCCAGGTGCTACAAATGAGCCTAATTGCTACAACGTTTCTAGTTGTGTTTGTCTGTTTTTAAATGTTTGCTGCGTATGCATTTCTTTAGGCTCTTGTTTCTGTCGTAGTCGACCAAACACCGGCTTTGCTTAGACTAATATAGATGGCGCGATGATTTATAATTCCTAAAGTATGTGTTAAAATTAACTTTTCAGCAGATGTATTGTGGCGTATTGTGAAATTGCAAGAGAGACTGTCTACAGAACGTACTTTCTACAGGAGGACCGAAAGTCAAAGATATGGAGATCAGAAGACAGCTCTCGGAAGTGCTCTCTTCTGTCCGCAACAAACTTTCATTCACAATCTCTGGCATTACATTGTATAAGTACGTGGCGTCGCAGCAAAAGCACCATCATGGTGCTGATGAATATCCCTGGCAAGCGGAGAGATATTCACATATTTATTTGTATCTTCGTTTATTTACTAACAATACCGAGTGCATTAAAAAGTTGTAGGACTTCAGCCTGGCAAGGTTGACTGTTTCACTGCTTTTCGCAGAGGACGATGCAGAGGGGCTCAGTAAAACAATTTCCTGACGTCGCAGAGAACGCGTTACGGGCCCTTGTCCGAAGAAAGCAGATTTTCGCAAAGGCTAACTAGACGATTAGAAGAAGTGAGCGTTGGGCGAGTTGGTATTGCATTCCAGATTGCATCTTGCGCAAAAAAGACGAACACGAAGGGAAGAACCACGAGACGAGCTGCGCTCGTCTCGTGGTTCTTCTTTTCGTGTTCGTGTTTTTCACGAAAAATGTAATCCGGAATGCAATACCAACTAGACGAGTAGGCGACCACAGCAGAATGTGGGCAGCAGGCGCAAACTGCGCGCTGCTGTGATGGAGGCGCTAACGGTGCTTCAGGTTGTCTTGGGATGTTGAGAGGTGAGGGTTGCAACATGGGCTTGTTCCTTACTCATATGATAGGCTTTGGTGTAGCGCGAAAGGAAACACGACACGAAAGGCACATGGCGCACTTAGGTACATAGGTACTTAGCGCTGTGTGGTGTTCCTATGTGCCTTCTCGTGTTCGTGTTTCTTTTCCCGCTACACAAAAGCCTTTCATTTGAGATGTGAGTACGCGCAATTACTCAAACATGATCCGGGTGAGCACTAGCATTCATTTGAATTCAATTCGGTTTTATTTACCAGAAAGACAATCTGGATGGACACCTGGGCAGAAAGCTATCGCAGCAGCTTGATGATGGCCCAGTATCCCTTACATGGCAATAACATACACAGGACACTTCTATATTCGCTTGTCGATATTGTCATCAACGTTAAAAGGTGTCCAACGTAACCGCTTTTTTTTGGCAATATAAAGGGTAGAACGGCAATAGTTCGTAGTGTCCAACAGTCCGGATTTTCAAACACAACTATGGCAGTGCAACGGGCCCACGACGTGGCGGATAGGCTAGGCTTATCTGTACCGACGTGGAAGCGGCCCGCAACGTGTTAGTTCACGCCCCGATGGACCTGAATAAAGTTTTTTTTCCATTCCATTACAGGCAGGAACAAATATAGGCAAACTATACAGAACAAGCTCCTAATCCCTGTGGTCAGCTAAAACGTATTTTTCAAGCATGTCAGCTAGCGTCCTGTTCAATCGATTTATCAGGTCGTTGTTTGCGGATGGTAGGACGCGGTGGGTTGTAGCTGTGTAGAGCAAAAGCGCTGTAAGTAATCTGTGAACTTACAAGAGAAGCTACACTCTAACGCGCAAAGGTGTTGAAAGGGTGTGTGGTTCGTCTTTTTGGGAACTAACAACCATTAATCCATTTAAGGACTGATGGCTCCGGGTCTAAAACTTAGTGCCCAAAGATCACCTCAATGGATTAACATTTAGACCCCACACTTACACCTTATCGGGCAACAATTAGTCTCGACAGATCCCCTCAATGGACGAACATTTAGTCCACACATTTACACCTTACAGGGCAACTGTCAGTCCCCACAGTTGCACCTCGCCGGACGTACGGTAGGTCGACTCAAATACTCCATTCAGGTGAACTTTTTATCCTCAGTTCAAATAATCTGTCAATCCCCAGAGATGATTTTCTACAGTTACTCTCCGCAAGGCTTAATACCTTTTTCGCGTGTTTTATTTTTCGCCGTGAGAAAAAAATGGCGCGGAAAAGAACACGTGAAAAATATTTAGTGATGCGTATTTCACTGCTTTCGTAGTCAATGCGACAACAAAAGGCAAAAGTAAGACAAATAAATGTTCCATTTTTCTATATACACATGAAGTTTAGGTATTCCTTCAGTGAATTCACTGTCAAATGTACAATACAGGTCCACCAGAGTTGTCATATCGCGCAGAGTGCTCCTTGTGAAGCTGATCCAGTGGAAGCGATAGATGACTGGCATTGCACGCGCCAGCGCCCACAACAGTCTGTACGTTGTGGACAACGACAGCGTCTCGCAAAAGCACAAAAATATTGCAAATAGCTAGTCACACGCGACAGAGCGGATGCAGGTGCACGCACGTGCCAAATACGTGGAAGGTGAAATAAAAACAGGTTTAAAATAAGACATCAAATAATTTCACCGTGATGTGATACATAATCAAAGAAGCATTTTGAGCAACCTACGCAACAGATCAGGTGCGGCAGCCGCAGCCATCACGGTGAGAAACCGCCAATGTGTCGGCGAGTTTTCTGCGAGCGGCGTCGTATAGCTCAAGCAAGCCCGTCAGCCGCCGCTGGCGCCAGCGAACCGGCGAACCTCGAGCGAGCGGTAGTAGAGCGAGCGAAAGCGGGGCCGCCGCCACGAACGGCGGCGAACTGCTTGCGAGCGAGCGACTAGCAAGCCGACGGTAATGGCGACCAATTTCTACAGAGTACCAAAGCACATCTAAAGTCGGCTAGCAAAAGCCCACGCCAGCCCATGCCGGTGCATTTCAAGCGCGCGACATAAAATCGAGCTCAATGCCGGCCACCACAATGCGCTTTGGACGAGTACCAGTGCAACGGCGCTCTGCCCAATATCGCAAGCTCGCAGCTCGCAGCTCACAACCATGGTGAATTCTCGGTCAGCGAGCGCCCGCGCGGCCGACGACAATGGCTGCCAATATCCAGGCGGTTACAAAGCACAGGCGAGCTGACGCACAAGCCGGCCCTCGCGGTACATTTCGCGCGCGATATCCAACATGATCGAGCCCGTTGCCGGTAATCACGATGCGTTTCGCACGCCCGAAGGGTACGGTAGAATAAAGAATTATAACTTACTTGTCACTGGATCCCGCGCCGATTTCATCTCAGAGTCAGATTGAAATCATAGGTCCGATAGGCCTACTGTCTTCTCGGCCGCCCTTCCCAGCCGGTTGCGACGCAGTACTGTGACTACGCCGGAGAAATACAGCGCGGCGTGTCGACACCAGCTGCTTACATCATGCGCGCGGGGAAACGTAAAAGCAGCACCACACACTCATCCAAGCATACGTGTAGATCTAAGGCGCCGCTGCATAGTTCCTAAATTGTCGAACGTGACAAAACCAACACAACAGCCAACACGCCCCATGGACACAAGACCGACCGAAGACCCAAGAGCGAGGAGGACGGTTTATTCCCTTGACAACGGTTTGCACACGGAACGTGTCTCTGCAGACAGCCTGCATCTCCCGCGCGTTCTCTTTTTGCAGACTAACGCGTTTGCACACGGCAGATGTCCCTCTGTGGTTGCTCCTTCAGCCGTCTATCCGTTCATCGCGCGCTCCATTTGGGCTTCGTTACTCCTCGTTCGGGTAATTTTGCCTTAGAGTGTACGCTCTCGGTCCGTGAGAAGTTGAATTAGCACACCATGCATCAACAGGATGTCACGCACTAAGAGATTTGTCGCAGCAGTTGCACAGCTAGTTGGAACACCATGCGAAATTGCTTATCTGGTATGGTAGTCAGTAGCGGTAGCAGCCCACCTGTTTCCCGACGTAGAAATCTGAAAACGGCCTCCGAGTATCTAATTCGACACGACAGATTGGATCAGTCAATATGTCAAGCGGTTCCAGGTAGCCATCGGATATCAACAAGGTCTCGGAAGGTTTTTCTCACGGCGTTCGCATGCTTCGAAGTTGCGGACGGCCTGCATCTGACGCGCCGTTCTCCTTTTGCAGGCCAACCATGCCAAGGAGAAGGCGGAGTTCGCTGTAATATGTGCGCCATACGTCAACATTTCCTGCGGTGGGTGCGTCGTCATGCGCCTGAACAGGTGCTTAGGAATGACTCGCAAGAAAGCACTCAAGACGTATATTTCGACGTTAAAATGCCGTTAAAAGGAGTTGGGAAGCGTCACTGGGCACGTTTTCAAAACTGATGACTCCAGTGAAAGGGCACAGAGGTGCCGTTCGTCGGCGATAAGGATGAGTTGTGACACTAAAAAAAACGCAAGTAGTATTCTCGGCGTCAGAGACGTCAGCCGTCTCGACGGGGTAACGCTAGGAAATTGACCGACATCGCCAAACTCTCTATTGTGCCTTGACCAGGCTTCGTTGGCCTCTTACTGAAGATCTCGGGAGCCTGGTCTCACTGTTTCTGAGCACTGAAAGCCATACAGCGCTACAGCAGTTCTTCAAGGCAAGTGACATGATTGTCTGTAGCTGCCGTGCAACGTGAATGTGTACTATGAGTAGCGCCACGTGCATTCTTACCCTCTCTACCCCTCAAGCCCCCCCCCCCCTTCCACACACTGTCAAGGGTAGCAAACTAGGCAAAGTCTAGTTAGCGTCTCTTCTTTTTCTGTGCTCCCTCTCTCTTACTTGAAGAAAAGCCAGAAAAAGCGCGGGACACGAGAAAGAAGGCAATGACGACAGAAGCGCGGATAATTCAGCAGCATGTGTGTGCAGCGCTGGTGTCGCCAATTATTTCTTGTATCTTCGCGTGTATGTGTTGTTTGAAAGTTCAACTGTAACAAGTAGCCCACATTCCTACGCTGCTCCAGCGTCTGCACCTAAACGCTACTGCTGACGTTACATTAGACTATAAATTACCTTTTAGGCATTACAGTCTAGTTGCACGCATTGTAAGTCTCTGCGACGAAAACAACTACTAGTTCACATAGAGACGTCGGTCCGCCTTCGAATAGCTGGCTCAAACAACGTGCTATAGCCAGGTATTTGCTGACTGCTGCGAATGTAATCAATTCCGCAAGTGCTCATGATCTACTGGAATGTTTTTGGTCCTGCGTTTATATGGAAATTTATTCTCAGATTCGCGCTTGCAGTAAGTTAGATGGAACTTCCGTCTTTGTCTCACTGCTTGTGTCCCTTCCCTGCGCTGTGTGCGCCTTTTTGCGGCATTATATATAACGGTTGGTTGCTGATCGCCGTGACACATAACACTAAGCGCTAACTCACGGCACCCAATAAAGGAAGCCTTTCGTCTTTTAAGGCGGAAGCCTTAGATGAATCTTCAAACGCGGAAATTGACCGTCGGCGTCCCGCGTTGGCGGCGTCTCGCGTCCAGCAGCGTCGGGGACGAGTGATGCAAAAAAATCATCACGAGATGGCGTCACCATATGACGTCATCATCATGTCCCAGATTTCTACAATTTCTGACGTCATGAAAACGTCGCAATATTTGAGGTGACTTCACGTCGCGTGACGGGACGTCACATGACATCGTAGCTTGGTCAAAAGTGGGCAGAGCACGGAAGCAGTGCCAAACCAGGTGACGTGCCTCCGATCCTGGAGGCAATGCAAAACCACGCTAGGTGCATAAAGCTTTCGGAGGTAGGCGGGGCAGGATAAATACAGTTAGAGTTACTCTATGTGCTACCTTTACGTAGCAGAGCTGTGCATAGGTCTGGCTAGCAATCGCAGCTAAGCGGTAAAGTCACACTCCGTTTTTGCAGGCGACATACCTACCGTGTCGACGATCAACATATCGGCCGTGTCAAAGACCGGCGATGAACACTGAGTGTCGATGACTAGTGTTAATTCAGTTGGCTGCAGCGGTGGCGTCCAGAAATACAAACACTGACCCGCGCGTCAGCTTCCTCGCAACGCATGGATGCTAGCGGCGTTTGGAAGACAGACGCGCAACTGTTCTACCTAAAGGTAGCATTTACAGCGACTCTAAGTACTTTGAGTGAGAAGAAAAGAAGATGGCTTTCGCCTTCGAGTCGTCTTAGGTGAATACATAAGGGACACTGTGAGTAGTCATAAGGGACTTTGTGAGAGTTGTCGCTCAGTGAAAAACAAAGATAGGCTCGAAGAATACAAATTACTGTGCAAGGCGGAATAGAAACCAAGCATTCTGCCTGGTGTCCAGTATATTCTGTCACAGAGTCTCCTCAGTTCATCAAACTGCTTCGCAAAAAGATCCCGTCCACGCGTCATGTCTGGGCAACGTCAATGTACAGTACGGTCCACTGTTAAAGGGAACACTCCAATGAGCACCTTTCATTTTGCTGGCCCTCTTACAGCAAGCGGACAGGGAAACATTGTTGATGCACTGCACAAGTCTGTAAAAAAGAGGCAGAACTCTCAACCACCAGTAGTTTTACGCAAATCTAAGCCACTGTGGTTTTGCAAGAGGGCGAAATCCAAACATGCCCTGCACGCAAGTGTTCCCTTTAACAGTGGACCCGTCCGTACTTGCAGCGTCGGTTATCTGCTTTGACCACCACATAAAATCTGACAGGGTCCCTTCTATACAAACCTAAGACAACTCGAAGGCGAAAGACGTCTTCTTTTTCTTCTCAGTCGATGTATTCATCCTACCTCGCCACCCTCCGAAAGTTTCTGCACCTAATGTGGTTTTGCACTGCCTCCAGGATCGGAGGCACCTCCTCTCGTTTTACACTGCCTCCCTGCTTGGCCCACCTTTGACCATGCTACAATGTTATGCGATGGCGTCAGCCTGTGACGTTGCGCCATGATGATGTCATATTTTGACGTCATCACGTGATGATTATTTCTTGCATCACGCATGTTGTCCGCGATTCCGCTGGACGCCGACGTCGCCGACGAGGGACACCAACAGTCAGTTTTCGCGTTTGATGACGCATGTTAGGATCTCGCCTTAAAACAATACATATGTGCTCCTATGCCTCAACAAGCTGTCGTGAAACGATGCTCGACGTGGTGGAATTCGCCAATGACCGCAGCCTATGATATGCACTTCATGGCACGCGCAGCGTTCATTCCGTTTCGGTAAACATGGCGTCTAAATGTCACAGCATAGATGTCACTTTTCAGTATTCAGCATTCAGCAAGCTATGATAATACAGAAGCAGCATCACACGCGCTTTAGAAGCAATAGATGTTTTGATGAGATCATATTCATGGTTTACAAGGTAGTCGAATACTTAGATGGCGAGCGCCTTTATTGTCCGGCCCCTCGCACGCTTCCATCATACGGCAACAGTACTCAGTACTCGTCAGGCCGCATTTACTGACTTTGGGTACTGAAAAACACCAGGCACTGCTAGAGAAAGCTCTAAGCTGCGTTGCTCTGAACATTTCGGATGCCAATGAGGTTTCGTAACATGCATTCCGTCAAAAAATAAGCAATGTGAGGAACTTGATGCTTACAGTACACACGAAAATTGCAGTGGATGTTTCGCTGCTGTGCGACATTAGAGCATGCTCCGTGCAAGACTCGCGATGTCAATGTGCAACGGCAGCTTGTTCTAACGTGCGTATATTTGCGTAAACGTGTAATAGAAAAAGCAAAAGGCTGATAGAGTTTCTTATTTAAAGCAGGTAGTTTAGTCAATGTAAATTGACTCGCCTAAGTTCTATTCTGCAAGAAAGTGAGAGTACAGATAAGGCAATAGAAGAAGCAACAAGTATAAGTTTAGAACCGTAGCCCGATTACACTGACGTATTCAACCAAACAAATTGGGTAAACAATATATAAGCAAGTGTAGCTTTATGGCTATGCATGTGCCAGGCATTCTTCTGCATCACGACACAGGTTGCCCGTGTACACAGGAATGCGAGCATGTTTACTTTTATTGAAACGTTCCATTATATCCAGGTGGCCTTGGCGCTGACAGCTGGAATTTGGCTCATGCAGTGACAGCGATGGGGCGCGACTGTTATTGCGCACTTTCGTTTAAATTTTCCGAGCTTCATTCTGTAATGTGTTTCAGCTGTATGTTGCTTCGCGCTCGACGGTGCTGCTTGATATGACAAGTAAAAGCAATTGATTCCATTTCTTTCCTTTTCGGCAACGTGCTATAGCTGTAGCGATTACAGGGACTTTTGTTCCATCCGCAGTGCAGCGTTAGCACAAAACGTTCTAAAGTGCTGTAAATTTATGTACCACGCAGTTCTTGAGTATCATGGGGAGATTTGTCATGACTCCTTGCTCTAGAGAAATGACTGCATAATTGCTCTAATTTAGTGCATGGTGGATAGACGCATGGGGTGCTGTCTCAATGAAGGGAGCCACAGAAACGAAAAAAAGATTCGTTGCGTTTAGTAAACACTTCAATCAAGTATATCATGGACACACCAGCGAAACGAGGGAGGTTGGTCGTACAGCCTGATGACCGCGTCACTGAATACAGAGCTGGGACGTTTACTACTCAGCCGACATCGTCCTTAATCAAATGGTCCCAGCACGTCGCGTTAAAAAATCTAATGCGTCGGTCCCACAATACCTACGGTGGAAAAAACACCGAGCCTGCAAGGTGACTGCATGGACTGAGAAGCTGTACCGTTAAGCTGCCTACATTTTTAACGTGACTCCATTTACGACGCAAGAAAAAAAAGTCACGCCATATCCACGAAGTGAATGATGATTGAGGAGCTGGCTCGGAGATAATCGTGTAAACATTGATCGATTCAGTTGAGTCGATTGACCTGATTGATTACTGATAGTCTAACACTGGAATTGAAATGTAAGCATTTCTTTGTATATTTTTCGCCTTTTTGAATTCTGTGTTTTGTATTGCAAACTACCCCTGCTGCCTGGGCCCATGTGGGCCTGCAGTATGTTGTAAATAAATAAATAAATAAATAAATAAAAATAAACCGTGAAGGCTCCGTACAATTCATCTACTGTAATATAAAGACGTCACACGTCCTTACAGTAGCGATTGTGGTTAGGTTGTTGTCGAACTACAAGCGGTCGCACACCTTGCAGCTATGGCGGAACGTATGGTCGAGGAAATCGCACTTGAAGCGCGCGCCGGCGCCACCAACTTCAGGCGGCGACCGCTTTCGGCGCGCCTACCTTCCGCGCGCGTACCTCTTCGAGGTTCTCTTGCCGCCGCTTCCGCGCTGATTCGGCTTCGCGGGCTTGTATCTCGCGGTCCGCACGAGGCTGACGTCTCTCTGCGGCCTCGCGAGCTCTCACCGCAGGGTCTTGGCGGCGAGCCCGCGTTGCTCCTGCCTTGCTTGCTTGTTCCTTGTGTTGGCTCTAACCCCCACGGGGGATCGGCCATGAAACCGGCGGTTAATGGTTTTTAGCTAAAGATTGAGGAATAAGTCAATTGCCGAAAGAATAAACGAAAATTTAGGAATGACTTGTCGATATGGAATAAGGAGCAGAATATTACAACAACATGGGAAACAATGAACGAATGAAAGGAATTCTGGAGTGCAAAATTTTGTTCAGGAATAAGTTAAGGAGTTCTTCGTGTCTCACCGAGAAATTCGCATAGGGCTGAGCAGACGTTTCTGTTGCTGAAGCCAAGAGTAGCCGCCCCAAGGGAAAGAATATTTTTAGAATACAGATTAATTCTTAAGTTTCTGAATTGCATTTCGAAATGCTATTTTATATGCCTAATGAATCGACGGCAGGTAAGCATGAAATGCCAGCCCTCCGCTCCACCGCGTTGTCTTCTTCTTTCATGTTGTTAGTATCGAAGCGCACTGTCGGAGTGGAGCGAGGGCCGCATGCTACAGTTGACTATGCTATATGTGGTTTTGCCTGCGTTATTATCATCATCAAGGCTCTCGATGAACAAGAGGAAGAAGACTTTTCTTTCGCCCGAGCGTGCGCATGCTACAGTTCGCTATGCTATATGTGGTTTTGCATGCAACAATATCATCATGAAGGCGCTCGGAGAACAACAGGAAGAACTCTTTCGCACGAGCGTGCGCATGGTACAGTTCGCTATGCTATAAGTGGTTTTGACTGAGTTATTATCATCATCAAGGCGCTCGAAGAACTAGAGGAAGGACTTCTCTTTTGCGCGAGCTGCGCGTCTATCGGTCACCTCTGGAACTAAGGTTATGCATACGGCGCGGGACTTTGCCCCAGCTTAAGAACCTGGCGAGCCAGCTCCTAAAAATATCCGTGCCTAATATTAAAATTGCGTTCTTGGCACGTAAAAGCCCAGTGTCACGACCCCGTTAAGGGGGAGGCAATCGCCGTGCTGATTCCAAGGGTATCGGCCCCGCGGAAAGCATCAGGAACGTAAGGACAATGTAAGGCTAGATCCTTTTAACGCACCAGCTATTGCCGGTTGCGATCCAAAGACCGAGTCAGAGCCAAGAGTTGGTAACACTAAAACAGTATATTCTCAATTAAGACAGCATCACACGAGCATACCTGTGCGAATCACAATAAAACTAAGGTGGGTTTAGCAGCAGTCGGAAACAATCAGACGCGCTCAAATACAAGCACTCAAGAATATTCGAGAACAATTAAATGTTTTTTTATATTGACCGGCTTGACGAGTCTCTCCACGTAGTCAACAAAACTTATCACGGCTCCCGCCAACGTTACTAGAATGAAATCAACTTCAAAGCTCGGGGTCTCCGAACAGTGAGGAGAGTGGCACGAAACGCGGTCGCGAGAACTAGCGCCGCTGCAGTCAAGTATTGCGCTATCCCAGGTAGCACAGATGGTCTAGAATACGTGAATTTCGGGGAATAATGGAATCAAACGGTTTCTAAACTAATATTGATGTTTAAAAAACGCCACAGAACAGCCGTTTATGACTGTTTTTGGTTTCGCCTAGAAAACGCACTTTTTAAGACCATTTTTGCCTGCCACGTCTTTCGACTGCTTACCCGAAGGTCGCGGGATTGGATCCCGGCAGCGGCGGTTGCATTTTCGATGGAGGCGAAAATGTTTGAGGCCCGTGCACTTAGATTTAGGTGCACGTTAAAGAACCCCAGGTGGTCGACATTTGCGGAGCCCTCCACTACGGCGTCCCTCATAATCATATTGTGGTTTTAGAACATTAAACCCCAGATATTATTAAATTAATATTATCATCTGCAACGTCTTGTAAAGAGATATGTCATGACGTTTCTTGGACTCTTAGCCAATTTCGACGTTTTAAGAATGTCACAGAAAATGCCGGATTATATCTCTTGTTCGTGAAGTCTAGAAGACGCACCTTATAAGATATTTTCTCGCCGAGCAGCGGATCGCGCGCCATTTGGTCCATGCATGCATGGGCATGCATGAACCACCGCGAATTGAAATTTGAGCTCGAGCCTGCGCACGCAATCTCTGAGCAACGTTGCTTGTTGGGCGAGTTGGAACGAGTCAGTCATAACGTAGTTCAGCGCAAAAAACAGGCAACAGACGAGCGAGAGGACAAGGACACAGCGCATGTCCTTGTCCTCTCGCTCGTCTGTTGCCTGTTTTTTGCGCTGAACTACGCTATGACTCACGCAATCTCTCATTGCAATAAAGGAAGTAACGCGCTATATTTTTAATGCGGCGCCAATGGTAGTCGATGAATGCCGTTGGGCCGCGAATAGACTTTTTTAGCACTGCTGACTTACAGTAAAGTAACTACAGCAATACTGAACTACCGTGGTCAGAACGCAGCCGTCTTTATAACACGTGTATGAGCCTTTCTGATCAAGTTACTGTACGCATGGAGCAACTGTCGCCGGTGTCCCCAATAAACTGGCTACGTGCGGACTACGACGGTACAGTACTACCGTACTTAACGCATGGTAAACCACCACTGCTAAAACACCATAATAACGGGTGCATACGACCACGTCGGCGGGGCCGACACCACGCCAGTATCAGCTAGCTCACATAGGTCCAATGACGGCTTGCCGTCATTGGCTGAATAACGGAAGGCCCGTCTCGGACCGATGCTGGCTGGTCCACATTGTCCCCAAGTCGGCAAGCCCGCATCGGCCCAACGCCGGCTAGCCAACATCGGGTCGATGAGGGTAAAAGTATCGCGAGCGTGATTTGCCGACGTGGGACCAATATTGCTGCCGTCATTTTCCGACGTTGGGCCGTGATGGGTCCAATGCCGCCGTGCTGCCTGGGAGGTGCATGTCCGACATTTTTCAGCAGTACGTGACTGCGGAATTTATTCAGCATACATGATAAAGCAGTCGAAACGTAAATGCAGGTCATTGTTTTCGCTGACGTTCGAACGAAAATGTCCGACATTTTTCAGCAGTACGTGACTGCGGAATTTATTCAGCATACATGATAAAGCAGTCGAAACGTAAATGCAGGTCATTGTTTTCGCTGACGTTCGAACGAAAATGAGCGGAAACTGTTTTTCTATTTGTTAACCTAATATGAGTAAAATGATTATGCTTTTTCTTGGTCGCTTGATGAGATGAGGTAGTTTCAAGATATACAATAGCTGTGCCGCGCAATGATGAGGTAGTTTCAAGATATACGTGTGCCGCGCAATGGGCAGTTCTAGAATAGGGTACGGAAAGCTAGCATTCGTTGGGAGCGCATGCTATTCCGCCACTTAACGTGAGTACGCAAGAGGACGGCATGCGACGCAGGCGCAATATCTAGTTTTACAATAGGACACTGAAGTTTGTGGATGAGAGAACCTTTGCTGCGACAGCGCACTGGTTTATGTGCATTTAGCGAGAGGCTTGGTGCGCTTTTCTGTTAACTGCAAATTTCTGAGGGCATGAGAGTCAAAGGCTCGTTTCACGGGGACTAGTTCGCCATTTTTTCTCAGTGCTGTCATTTGTCAGTGCTGCCCTGACTACCTCGAAGCTCTTTCGGACTTGTGATTTATGTTTCCCTTCTCTGTTAACCTCCTCCTTTATCTCTAAAGCCGGCAGCCCTTAGGAGAACCAAAAGGTTTTCTTGTGCGTCTCTTGTGCCTGGTTAAATATAGCAGGCTCGCTGTCTGTCACGGTACGGTGTTATCGAGTTTTCAACTTTTCACGCCGTCCTATTTTAGGTGTTATAGCATATAATGAAATGATATTTTGTCATATTTATTGCAGGTGGTACTCGCCCTAGATGTTTATAAACAAAGGCTATACCAACTAAATTATGATTCTCTTCTTTTGATGGGTTGACTAGCAGGTTTTCATATGAAAAAAACACGGATCTCCACGAAGTGAATCATGAAGAGTAGGCGAAGCTCTGGATATCGTATAGGTGATTAACCGTATGTTACCCGATCATTCCCCCATATAATGTAAACTGAGTGACTTAAAGAGTAAACGACAAAGCTAGGTCCTTAGGCCCACAATATCTACGTTTAAGTCAATCAATCATTCAATCAATCTTTATTAGTCACGTCAAAAAGGCAATACATTGCAGATAAATATGCAGGAGGAGGTTCCAAGGTTACAAACCGCAGGCGGGACCTCCTATGCTAATACAGTGAAAAGTCTAAACAGTGAACAAGGAATAGCAAGAGCCTTTTTGAAGTGTTACTAGCAACAGGGACCGTACTAAATGCTCAGGTCAGTACTTAACGAATTTTTTACATAAAAGACAATTTCAAAAATAAACGGAACGGATCAGTTATACATTGAATAAACACAGTTTAACCTTCGCTTGAAACATGAATGTTCATTATTTCTTTTAGATCACGTGACAATGAATTCCATGATGTAATTCATGAAAAAACAATGCTCATTTTCCCATAATTAGTGCGAACTTTAGGTAACAAGAGATTATTACGGATCGCGAATCTAGTTCTATTATGATTAAACAACAACACAGCAGGAAATATGTCGATAATGAGAGTGCGGTGAAAACCTTAAAAAAGAAGACACACACATTATAAATATACAGATCGGAGATGGGTAGTATGTCAACCTGGAAAAAAATAGGATGTGATGGCGTTTGACGAGAAGCGAAAGTTATAAGCCGCATTGCTTGCATTTGCAATACGAATATGAATTGCCCCATGATGTAATGCAATAACAGATGGCTATGTACGAATGCGTAGTACAGTGCTTTAAGAGTGTTTATGCTGAAGCACTTTCGTGACTTCACCAGTGCCCTAATTCCATATGAATACTTTCTACAAACAGAATTAATATGTTGGTGAAATTTCAAACGTGTGTCAAATATAACTCCTAAAAATGATGTATGATCACTCGAAGGAATGACTACAGAGTGGAAAAAATGTGTGGAGTGAATAGTAATCTTTTGTTCGGTGAATGAAAAAGCATAAAGCAAGTTTTGGAAGGACTTATCAATAACCTATTAGTGTTGCACCACTCTACAAGTGAAATAAGGCCAGTTTGAAGTCTACACACTAGAGTCTCAGAGTCCGAATGATGAGAAACAATAGTGGTGTCATCAGCGTAAAGTAAACAAGAAAACTTAAGGCAACGCGGTAAGTCAATTACATATATAAAAAATAATAAGGGGCCCAATATCGAACCTTGGGGAACGCCTCTGTAAATGGGGGTAGGATTTGATGTAAAGATATTGAAAGATACTACTTGAAATTTATTGAGCAGAAAGCTCTCTAATAGCGTTAGCGCGGGACCAGTTATACCGTAGTATTCGAGTTTACGAAAAAGGGTTAAATGATCAATACTGTCAAACGCTTTAGAAAAGTCGACAAATATAGCTCCTGCGATATCACCATTATCAATAAATGATGTAATTTTGTCAGTGAAACATCCAATTGCAGTATTAGTGGAAATACCTGCCCTAAAGCCAAACTGACATAGAGAAAGTATGTTAAATTTGCTTAAATATTTAATGGCCTTATTTCAATGAGTTCTTTCAAAAATTTATCTAGGAATGGTAGGACGGATATAGGCCTGTAATTGCCGATACTGTGAGGATGACCTTTTTTAAATACTGGCACTACCTTTCCAACTTTTAATTTATCAGGGAAAACACCATTTTTGAAACAGCGGTTAAAACTATGACTTAAGATAGGGGCAACAGACGATCTTACAATTTTAATATCTTTTGAGTGGACGGTATCTAAACCAGCCGCGATAGCTTTTAATCCTGAAATAACAGAACAAACCTCGGAAGCACAAGTAGGAAAAAGAAACATCGATTGATGACTGTGAGAAAACGGATGTACATAGTCTGAGGAGGGGGCGACACTAAAGCTAGTTGAAAAGTGAACATTAAAAGCGTCGGCCACATCACTGGCCGTGGTGAGAGTGACGTCGTTGACACGAATAGAGGTCACTTTGCTGCGCGACTGTGAAGAATTTAAATATTGTTTTAGGAGCTGCCACTTTCTCCTAGTATCATTTCTGCAATGCTGTAGTTCCTCTTTATAATAATTTTGTTTAACGTATTTTAAAAGTGAGGCTAATGCGCTGGAGTAACTTTTATAGCGCAATTTCAAGCGCGCATTAAACGGTTGACGTTTTGTTTTCTTATACAAGTTGTCTTTCTTGCGAAGAGATCGTATGAGTGAACCGGACAACCAAGGGCAACGTGGGGCGAAGTAGCGTCTGTTAGATGCTTGAAGTGGGGTTGAACGCTCAACTGCTGAGTAAACAGCGTCATAGAACCTGGTTAACGCCTCTTCAGGATGATTTGCGGCATACACACTGGACCAATCTGCATCTTCAATGAACTTGCAGTACTTGTGCGAATCAAACAGACACCTTTGACGTGTTATGCTGCTATGATTGATGGGCCTTTCATAACATAAGAATACTGGAAAGTGATCAGTTATGTCACTCTCAATTACCCCAGCATGACTGGCGTCATCGATGTTTGTGAGGATGTGATCAATTAATGACTGTGAGCCATCATCAGTACAGCGTGTTGGAACAGATATCAGCGATTGAAACCCATAGCTATAAATACAAGTCATATACTCAAGGGTAGCATGGCTGGAGGAATCAAGTAAAAAAAGTTCACATCACCGATGATTATTATATTCTTGTGCTCAACATTAAGTGTGTCAAGTGGACACGGTGGCATCGCCGTGACAATGTCGCCTGACGTACCACTGTTCATGCAGGTCCTTTGCGCATGCCTACGCTTCATAACCGGACGCGCCGCGGAATTTTTTCAAACTGGATGCGACGAGCTTCGCTACGATGCCGGCCTGCCACCATCCTTCCGTGTGGGCGGTGATCCCTTCCGGCTTCTTGAGGGCGTCTGCAATCAGCAGCTTCGTCACATCGACGATCATTTCGGACAGCCACCTGGGAGCACGATGACGTCAACACGCATGCCCACAAGGGTCCGCCTGTATGCTTTAAATCTGGGACCATCGCCTACCTGCTTCAGTGGACACGGTGGCATCGCCGTGACAATGTCGCCTGACGTACCGCTGTTCATGCAGGTTGGTTACCGGAAGGATAGCTTCCGTAGCGATTTCATAGCTCTTAAGTGCTGCCGTGTCCACATGTTTTGGTTGACTGTGTATGTGACTGTTTTTCTATTGTGGGTCTGTTGTTGAGTCTTTCTGGCGATGTCGAGCTGAATCCGGGGCCTATAACGGACGCAGTATGCAAAGAAATGCTCCAGAACCAAAAAGAAATCTTGTCTAAACTAGACTAACAGCGGTTCAAGAAAAGCAAAATTCGTTCGAAACTAGAATCCTAGACATGCAAAATCGGCTTCTTGTTATTGTGACTAAGGTGCAAAGCTTAGATGAGACTCGCAACAGGCTCGCAAATCTTGAAACGATTGTGGCTGAATGTTGTGACAAATCATCTAGTCTGCTTGATCAGGTGGACGATTTGGAAAATTGTTCGAGAAGAAGCAACCTTATCATAAGGGGAGTAGCAGAAGATGAGAATGAAAAAGAAGAAACTCTACTAAAAAAAGTAAACGATGAAATCTTTAGCTCTACCCTAAAGGTAAACATAACGTCTATCGAGAGAATTCATAGGATAGGAAAAAAAAATTCTGGCAAAACTCGCCCCGTCATCCTTAGGCTGGCAGACTATAGGGATAAAATGAAAGTCTTGCAGAGGTGCTCAAGACTGAAGGATACGGATTACAGTATCAGCAAGGACTTCTCGAAAAGAGTACAGGGAATAAGAAAAAAACTTTGGGACTCTGCTAACGAAGAAAGAAAGGCAGGAAAGAAGGTAAAACTTGTTTTCGATAAGCTGAGGGTAAACAATACTCTTTACTGCTGGAATGAAGCGCGTGCCGAAAGATGCAAGCTTGGAAATGATGATGCAACACGTGATAAGTGACAGGCACAGGGTCAGAAAGATAATTTTAAAATAATCAACTTAAATGCCCGAAGTGTATCAAATAAATCACATATGCTTGAAGCCTTGGTTATCGATCACGAACCTAATATTATTTTAATTACGGAAACATGGTTGCACGAAGTTATACCTGATACTGAAATCGCTCCACCCGGTTACTCAATGGTTCGGAGGGATCGTGATGGAAGAGGGGGTGGAGTTGCTCTCTTAGTCAAGAAAGGCATTATTTATAGTTCCCTCGACGCAGCAGATGGTATTGAGGCCGTATGGATTAAAACAAAACTAAATAATCGCACAGTGTTTATAGGCGGGGTCTACAGACCTCCAAACTCCCCTGTTGAGTACATTTTGCAACTAAGAAGATTCATGGACAGCCACTTTAGAGAAAAAGACAATATCATCGTACTAGGTGATTTCAATCTTCCGGCTATTGATTGGCATTCGCATGTGGCCGTCGACTCACATGATGCTTCTTGTGACTTATTTCTCGACTTAATATTTTCTTTCAATTTACATCAGGTTGTAAATGAGTTCACTAGAGTATGTGCAACACGGTCCTCTGTACTTGATTTAATTTTATTATCCAATGCTTTGACTTCATATGTGAATGACTGCCTTGTTGAAGAGGGTTTATGAGACCACAAGATGATTATACTGTCCATGAGCATGTCGTCGTGCACCTCACAGCAGAAATCGGACATCACTTATCTGAACTTTGAAGCTGCCGATGATGTTAGTGTTTTGGATTTTCTTGAAAAGTCGTTTGGTAACTTCACTGCTATTTATGAATCAAATGGTAGCTCTGACTCCTCGTGGGAATATTTTCATAATATAACAATGGAATGCATTAGGCGGTTTATCCCTAAGAGTTTTAAAAAGTGTAAAAGAAATAACCCTTGGATCACGAGAGATATAATTCATGTCAAACGGAGGATTAAAAGGAAGAGAAAAGCTTGTTTTCGTGATCCAAGTGCCCAGAACAAGACTTCACTTCATAACATGAGGCTTGATCTAAATCGTCTTGTCAAAGAATCTAAGGAAAGATTTTTTAATGTAACTTTGAAAAAATTTCTTTACGAAGCACCTAGCAAATTCTGGAGGTATGTAAACCCGTCCGAGAAACAGAATAAACCGGTCGATGAAAAAATTGCCCTTGAACGCGCGGAAAATTTCAATTCTTTTTTTTTCTTCTGTTTTCACCGAAGATGATGGTGCCCTTCCGTCCCTTTCTGACGCTTCCAATCGCCCTCCGGTATCCGACCCGTTAATCAACGAAGAAGGAGTGTTAAACCTTCTACACATTGACATTAAGAAATCCCCTGGTCCAGACGGCATTCCCAACGAGTTTCTATATAGATATGCTCAATGGGTCGCAAAGTATCTTACTGTAATCTTTCAAACTTCAATTAATCAGGCCTCATTTCCTCTAGCCTGGAAAGAAGCTAAAATAATACCAGTTCACAAAAGTGGGAACACTTCAGAAGTGGGTAACTACAGGCCTATCTCTCTTACGAGTACCTGCTCCAAACTGCTTGAGCATATAATGTGTAAGCATCTCTCTATTTATTTAGACACTCACAATTTATTATCACCAGTGCAACACGGATTTCGAAGGGGATTATCTACAGTAACGCAGCTTGTTGTTACAGTTCACGATTTTGCGCAGGCAATTAATCGACGTGAACAGATTGATCTAATATTCTTAGATTTCGCCAAAGCCTTCGATAAGGTCTCGCATCCCAAACTCTTACTAAAAGTAAATGAAATATTCAGAAACTCAAATATTACTCAATGGTTCATTTCATACCTCTATTCTCGTACACAGTACGTAGGAATAAATAAAATTAAATCGACGTCCAGACCCGTTATATCCGGTGTGCCTAAAGGCAGTGTTCTGGGGCCTCTTTTATTTCTTATTTTTATAAAAGACCTGCCCTCAGATTTGTCTGTTCCCGTGAGATTGTTTGCAGATGACTGCGTTATATATAACAAGATCACATCCCTGAGAGACCAGGTAGACCTGAACAACAATTTAAACAAAATTTTACTATGGTGTAATCAATGGCAGATGACTCTAAACCCCGTAAAATCAGTTTGCATGAGCATAACAAGAAAAAAGGTACCTCTCAAATATAATTACAATATATGTTCCCACGATCTAAAAAGGGTAACAGAATATAAATATTTAGGGCTAATATTCACTCCAGATTTGAGGTGGAATACTCACATAGACGTCACCTGTAGAAAGACAAACAAAACTCTATGGGGTCTGAGGCGAAGGTTACATGACGCAACACCCGAAGTAAAAAGTCTTGCGTACAAAATGCTAGTACGACCAATAATTGAATATTCTAAAATAGTATGGGGCCCTCACACCACCACTAACCTATATAAACTGGAGAAAGTTCAAAGAATGGCTGCCAGGTTTATATTCAATAAATATTAACGCATGCACTCTGCTTCCGAACTTTCCAACCGTGCAAACCTACAAGCCTTAGAACTTAGAACTAGGTATGACCGTTTGAAATTTCTATTCCTCATTATTCGTAGTCAGGTTAAAATTAATTCATTAGATTTCTTTGAAATTTCTCCAGATCCGCGCTCTAGACACAAACACACTTTATATATACAGCCACCAGCCACCCGAAACGACGCATTTAAATACAGCTTCTTTCCGAGGGCAATTAAAGAACGGAATGAACTACCAAATACAGTCGCAATGTCTTCCTCTATCACAGCGTTTTCTGCAGCTTTAGAATCGCTTATTTTCTCCGAAATAGATGCGTCATCATAGTATTTTTTTTGTTATTTTCTTATTCCTATAATTCACAATGTCAATGTATATTGCCTCTCGCTTTGTTAATTGTTGTTTTCAATGCGCAGAATGCAAGTGCACATGCCTGTGTTTAATTTTGTCTTTTAGAGTAAATGCCTGTGTTCGCTGTATGTCTCTATTTTGTAACGTATTTCATGACCATTTCTTCTTTCTTTTTTTTTTGCTTGAATTTCAGCATTTATGTGTATGCTATTTCATTGTATGTGTTTTCCACTCCTGTAAAAACCCCAGCTTGGGGTTGACAGTATTAATAAACAAACAAACAAGTAAGTCGTGAAGAGCATTACAAAAACTAGAGGGGTCACATGAAGGTGACCGATAGAGAGCAGCAAGAATTGTTTTTCATTGATTTTGACAAAGTCCTGGCAAATCAATTTCCAGCCAAACAGATTCACATTTCGCGACATTTAAATATAAATCGCAGCGTCTTTTATACTGAATATTATTAGATACAAAAATGGCTGAACCACCAGGCGGATCATCACTCCGATGACAATATTCGCCGGAATAACCAGGAAAGCCATACAAGTCACCATGACTAGGTGATAGCGAAGTTTCAGAGCAGCAGATAACAGAGAACTGATTATTAAGGGAAGCCAATAGAGCGATAATACTGTCATGGTTTTTTTAATAAATGTGTTTAAGGAGAGGTTGGTGCCTATACATGGCTCCGGCTACTCCTCTTCCCTTACTTATTAATTAGCGTCACGAGCTTATAAATAAAAGTAGACTCACTCACGGCAATGTCATTTTAAAATGAATGTTCACACGTCATGCATAACGTCCACGTGATGACAACAATGTTCACACACAAGACACGCAAGAATCGTTCGCGCTTTGCCGAAGAGTTCAACTCACAGTCCTTTGTAGAGCGCGATCACATCATACAAAAAGTCACTGGGCATTGCCCCACACTTTAAACACAGCTCTCTTGAATCACAAGAGGCAACGCGAAACATGTGACCAGAAGTATCTCAATGTGAAGAATATTTACAAATGTGAATCAATATCTTTTTGATATTCCCGAATCTTCTAAAAACTGTACTAGGGCGCGTGCAGCAATGTTTTCAAGAGTTTCTGTTGGCCATGGACCCAATACTTTTGCTAATGATAGCGGCCGTTTGTCCAATCTGTTTAGTTTTTGTAAGAATTTTTACGGGGAACAGCATAATTTTTGCACTGTAAAAGGAGGTGTTCTATGTCTTCTTCTGCCTCTTCACATGTACATGTAGCGCAGTTAGTTTTTCTTATCCTACATAGGAAGCTTTTAGTGTAGGCAGTGTCTAGACGAAGTCGGTGAATTACTGTTTCTACAGAATGGCTAATTTTAATCGGAATTTGAAATTCCATTCCAGGATCGATTGTATATAATTGAGAGTTTTGAGCTCCATTCGCGAACCACGTCTCTTTGGACAATCGACCACAGAGTTTGTTCAAGAACTATCGTGCATCAAGGCTTCGAGCATTGAAATGTATGAGAGATAAACCCCAGTTCTTCGAGGGAATGTTATTAAAATCACTCGGAAGGAAATACGACATTTTCTTTTTTTCTTTCGCTTCCTAGGTTAACGTTATTTCGTGCCTAAGCGTTGAACACGTGCAAATCAGCGTCACAGGCAATTCTGTGGACAACACTATCCAGAGTTTGTCTTGCCTTGATAACGTAATTGTCAGTCCACAGAAAAGTCCACTTCATTTGTTGTTTGAGCGCAAGTGCCTTAGAAAAGAGCCGCTTATTGTCAAACGTCAAGTGCTCATTAAGATAGATTGGCTTTTCTTGTGCTCCCGAAAAACCGAGACAATCAGTTTTTGGGAGTGATTTACGAGCCTTATTTAGAAACTCGGTGCGTTTGTCGCGCGAGCAAAAGCGAACAATAATGTTGTTGTTATTTGCGTTACGCGTTGGTACTCTGTGTACAGTGTCGATGTCCTCAGGCTCAAAAGGGCAACCAACTTTGTCACCGAGAAGCTCGACAATGTTTCGGCAGCTTTCACCTTGTGTTGTTGGAACGCCCTTAATTTTCAAATTGTTGAGGAGGGAGTACTATTCTAAGTGGCCAATCTTTTGTAGCAGCATTTGGGTGTCTTCTTTCAGGTGCTTGTTGTCAGATACAAGACGGCTGTTTTCTAATTTCACTGCTTCAAATTTACTGTTCATAAAATCCATGGCCTTTTTTATGTCGTCAACCTCAGATTTCAGTTTATTCACACTCTCAGGGTGGCATCCTGTCACTGCAGTCTTCACTGATTCCAACGTGTTATGAACGGCAGCTAATTTTCTTTCAACTGGCATCTTAAATTCTTCAAACTCCTTAGAAAGCGATGCAACAGGAGGAGCCATAGTAAAACGAGCGATCAGAACACTGGTTAGGTATAGTAAAGAAAATATATGCGAGCAAAGTACTCGAATCACCTGTGTAACAAGAGTAGACGGTTTAGAAGCTGGTAATGGAGCAGACCGCAGGCTCTGATAGCTCGCTCAGAATGGTGCTGCTAGATGGCCACGGGACAGCTTAAGTATCCTGCTAGCAGGCACAGCAGCGACACCAGTGGCGTAGACTGCATATAGCAGCAGTTGATAGCATCCAGTTTACGGTAGCGTGCCAAAAACGTGTCGAAGTTTCCGAGCATTAGTACAAAAGTTTTGTGCGTGTCGATGTTTTGTATTGTTCTGCCACTATTACAATTGATATTCGTCTATAGTAAACCTTTTTTATTCATATACGCACATATATATTTCCACTATAGCAACATTTTTCTATATACCGTGACAGCAGACAGTGAGAGTCCACGACGAAGCTAGGTCCTAAGGTCCATAATGTGTACGTTGAAGTCGCCGACTAGTATGAAGAGTTTGTACTTGTAGATGTTTTATATTGCTTGGTCACAATTGTGATTTACATTAGTACATTGTTAAACCTGATGTTTCGATTTTGCACTGTGCTGTGGCGTGAGCACGGACGCCAAACGGATGGACAAGCCTCGGCTTTAAGGTGCTTCGCCCATAAAAAGATGAATGTCAAGAGATGGGCATTTTGAATGCGAAGCATTTCTCAGCGAACCTTTGGCACCTTGAGCGTTTCTATCTATCTATCTATCTATCTATCTATCTATCTATCTATCTATCTATCTATCTATCTATCTATCTATCTATCTATCTATCTATCTATCTATCTATCTATCTATCTATCTATCTATCTATCTATCTATCTATCTAGCCGCCTACGCCTGAGTGCTCTCATGATGACCTTCTTAACTTGGTGTGGACCAAAATTGGCATTGGAAGGTAAGAGGATTTGACGAATATGACTGTAGGGTCATGACATGGATCACGTGAAAATTCTGTCACGTACGTCGTCAAACCCTTTCCTACAGACACATGTGGCACATACCCGTTTACCACGGGCCGGGGTGTACGGGTGTGCGCCACAGGTGATTGGCAGATTACAT
Organism: Rhipicephalus sanguineus; assembly: GCF_013339695.2. NCBI lineage: Eukaryota > Metazoa > Arthropoda > Arachnida > Ixodida > Ixodidae > Rhipicephalus > Rhipicephalus sanguineus. The sequence continues at coordinate 125,001,823 of NC_051183.1, read as the reverse complement.
CTACCCAGGAACGATGAGAACAGGGACTCGCAATATAAATGCGAGAGCGCAAAGAAGAACTAATATCGGCAGCGTTTACCCGACGAATGCAAACAATAAAATTCAGGATCCCAGCAGGAACCGAACCCAAGCATTCTGCATGGCCATCATATATTCTACCACAGAGCCACGCGAGATCTAGGAACTGGTTCGGAAAAACAGCCAGCAGGCTAAATGTCGGTGCAACGTAAATTGTGGCTGTGGGGCTGGCTATGTAATTTTAAAAGAAAGCAATAAACATTACATATGTGCTCTTACAATACAGGCGTCCTATCAAGTTTACGTATGTGGTTCCAGTGTTGGCTCCCCTTTTACAGCAGTCTAATAAACATACATTTGTGTTCCTCTGATACAGCAAGCTATATTGAAGCATTGCTTGACCCCGGAGGAATATATTAACGAAAGTTACCTATGATATTCACATCATTGCAACCATAGAGTGCACTTAGTTTCAATAATACTGACGCATGTACTCTAACGCGAGGGCTGACGTTAAGTCGCACCATTAGTTAACCTTTAAACGCCAGTGTTGCCGACGTGCCTGCTAAGCCCACGATGTGCACACAGCTACTACACTTACAAAAACACGTCGATTCACCTCGTAACGATTGCCTCAAAGCCATAAAATGCAGCATTGAAGTACTTGCTGACTGATCGCACTAGGGCTATTTTGCTAAAATTTGTTAAAATTTGCTAAAAGTGATGACCCGACACCCTCGGCGGGTTTTTGCCGTCGCCGTCATGTTCCGTATAAATTCCAAATCGATAACATCAACCCGCGCATCGTATGTTCTACCCGCGAGTGAAAGATCGCGAGCTATGGCGACGAACGCGGCTGAAGCGAGACGAAACGAGCCGGCAGTCTGCGTCGCATGGAGGGTACACATGCGATAAATTACCCCGCGTGCGAGCCCTGCCGTCCATTGCTCATAAAACAGAGAGGAAGCACCGCGCCCGTTTTTCGTAAGGAGCGTAAAGGGACACCAGGGGAGGAGAAAGGGGAGGTGGTGCGTCGCTCGAAGGTCGCCGGCACGCGCGCGCTACCTCGAGGCATCAGGAGACGGCTCGTAAACTTGCTGCGTTCTCAAACGAACTGACAGCACGGTAATTGGTTCGGTCCCTGAAGCGGCCATATTAAATTAAACCAGCGTTTTGATGAGTTACGCCAGATAGGATCCAACAGTCATCTGCTAAACTTATACCTGTGTCACATGGGCACTTTTGAACGGGCATCCATTCGAAGGCCATTAAAACGCCACCACTCTATCGACTCGATGGAGCTGTCCCGCTACTACACGACAATTCTGAACGGCCGTTGAATGGTTCAGGCGTCTCTCTCAAAAACTGCGTTGCGCTGGGGATCTTTATTTTCGTATTCATGTCACCGAAAGTTAAATAATACAAATTCGATTAAAATCAGAAATATGCATGTTGTTTTTGTTTGAGCATTTTATAAAGTGTTTATTTGTAGTTAACAATACGTAGTTAATTTTTAAGTTGCTGAGCAGCGAAACTGTGGCGAGCGATAGATGGTAAGACGGCACGTTAAAGACAAGCACGCTGCTGATGTCGAGAGTACGGGTAGTTTGAACATTTCAAGTGGCACAAATACTTTATTAAATAATCGATAGCGCTCACATATACTGCTTTAAAGCATACTGGTTAACGTTTTCATTTTGTAATCGTGGCTTCCGGTACACTGTGAACGAGAGGGCACGTTTGCGCTGTTTCCGCTTCTGTCGCTTAGTAGCCATCGAAGTTTCACCGGACGTGTGGGGTGCTCCGTGGACTCGATAGACTATATTGCCACGCCCATTTCTTGTCTTGTTTTGATGTATTCGGGTTTGACCGGCAGGGACGGTTATCAACGCTCGACGCTGTCCGCGAAGTAGTGTTCTAGAAGCGTCGCGATTGTAGTAGATCGGTTTGTTAAGATTGCGCCCCGCACGCGAATGTTCCAGCTTTGTCTAGAGATTACGCCGCCACCAGCGATATTGCTGGAAAGTTCGATAGCGCCTGTATAAAAGCCGACGCGCGTGACCACTTGTCAGTTGATCGACGGTCGACGCCAAGGTCAATCTAAATAGGTCGCGAAAGTCGGAACGAAAAGTGGTCGGAAACCTATTGCGACAAACATCAACACCCGCGTGACGATTAAAGCGCTACTAGGTGAGGGGGGGACAAATAATGAAAACAAAAAATTAATTAAGCGTTTATTTTCATTAGTTTTAAATTTATTTGTCACGAATTAAATTAGTAGATTACTTTAATCAAATTTTAGTCTTGGGTATGTGGTTGAGTGGCCAATTTGTTTCGTTTATTTTCAGAAACAGCGGGCACATGGAGGCAGTCTGGTAACATGGGCCAACGGTTTTGCGCACTTTGAGATGCAAATGGCGTCGCTCGTTTTTGCGCAGTAGGTTTGTGCCTGTCGTCCGTAGATATTTCCTCGCATAACCGTTGTTTTCTAGTCGTGGTACTTGGCAGAAGGTAATATAGCCCATCGCAGCCATCGGGAACCGTTTCAGTGACTGTGTTTTGCAGCGCACGGCCGGTGTGCTGTCGCCCTTCGGGACGATGAGTCCGCCACGCTACGCGAAGAAACGCTGCGCTGTCTACGGATGCAAGAGCAACACGTGTGCAAGGTTTGTGTGTGTGACGATGTGGATTGTGTGGCCCGTGACGGGGCGAAGAGGGAACGACAGTTCTGCTCTGCGGTACGCCTTGGAGGGGAAGACGACGAGAAGGAAGGGCGAGCGGGGCGTGCGGCTTGAGGAGTTGGAGCGCGACACGGTTGGAACGGCAGCCGCTGGTCGGTGGTTCGGGTCGCGACATCGCTTAACCAGGCGTCCGGCAGCCATGTGGACCTGGTGAGCCTGATTCCCGCTCTGCGCCCGGTGCTGACACAGAGACCGGCAGCCTAGTCTGTTCCTGGCCTGAGGTCCTGGGGCCCGAGTGGTGTCACGAGGTGGCCGCGGCTCATGTTGGAGACGGGCACCTAACCTGCGCTGCAGTGGCCTGGTGATCTACCGGCCTGCAGTGCCATCATCACCACCACTACCACCTCGCCACGGTCAAGGCAGCGTGACTGTTGACTGCCCAAGGAGTACCGGTGACGACCGACCTCGCCGCAGCGGCAACAGTTCAAACGGCGAGTAGGACAGTTTGTGTGCGAGGTGCGTAGGACGTTTAGGATGTAAATAAGGAATGCTGTAGTGTGTTGTGTGTGAATCGTCAGAGTTATCGGTTGTGTTAAAGTCTGTGTTGTGTGTACAGAATCACCTGACTGCTGATTGAATTATTTCGGATCCTGGGCCCACATTACACCATCACAGTGTGCACGTTGAATTGTTATGCTACTTCTGATTTCTGTGGTATATATTTTGGGGTAATATCCTGTTCAACTGCAATATTTCGCCAATAAAACACACCTTATTTATCAAATCTGTCTTTTTCGTCTTCCCGTTATCTTGCAGGCTTCCATTATGGAGCCGTCATAGTGATAAGAAAAAGAACATGCAGCTATAAAAAAAAAAGTAAGAAGCGGCGCCCTGTCAAAAAATTTCATAATTTCGCGCCCATCGCGTTAAAACGTGACGTCATTTCCGCTTCCGGTTATGACGTCATCTTTTTCTTTTTTTTAATTCTGTTTGTCCCCTCCTCACATAGATGGCGACTGTTGCAACAACTAGCCACCGGCTTGACACGTGGGCTTCTACGGAAGTTACGCTACCAGTTTACATATACCTTGGTCGACGCTCTGTTCGATGCTATCAGTGTATTGCTGTAGTTTGACCTTCAGTTTCCCGGCCACAAGTTCGGCCAAATAAAGTTTCATCTCGGACGTGCGGACTGCTGTCTTCGTCGACGTCACGACCACGTGACATCTGGTGGAGGTGCTGCTTCTTCCATGATCCGGACGCCCCCGTCAAACCGTGAACCCCGCCCACGTCGCGAAGAAGACACCGACACCATCAGCGGCAGTCGAGCCAGCCGCAGACTGGAAGGACTACCCCCACAATACGGACCCCTACCGGACGACAAGACCAGGATCACAACGAAGAAGACAACAGCCACAATGACAGCCGCTGTGGCGCCCGCAACGGTCGTCATGCATCAACCGAGGGAGCCGCCGACATTCCGCGGATCACCATGCGAGGATCCAGAAAGCTGGCTGGAGGCATACGACCGGGTCTCCACGTTCAACAACTGGGACTGCGACGAGAAGCTACGCCATGTCTACTTCGCCCTTGAAGATGGCGCAAGGACCTGGTTCGAGAATCGAGAGTCCACGCTAACATCATGGGACCTCTTCCGCACCGGATTTCTCAACACCTTCACGAGCGTCATCCGGAAAGAAAGGTCTGAAACCCTTCTCGAGACCCGTGTACAGCTCGCCAATGAGAACGTCGGACTGTACACCGAAGAAATGACTCGCCTATTCCGCAATGCCGATCCAGCCATGTCCGAAGAAAAGAAAGTTCGCTTCCTGATGCGGGGAGTGAAGGAAGAACTCTTCGCCGGACTTGTGCGCAACCCGCCGAAGACGGTCTCGGAATTCCTTTCGGAGGCCACCACAATCGAAAAGGCACTAGAAATCCGCACTAGGCAGTACAACCGCCGCGTTCCTACGACGACCTACGGGGAGGTTCAGGCGCTGCAATCTGATGACCTGCGTGACACCATCAGAGCGATTGTGCGGGAGGAGCTGCGCAAACTGTTACCTTCGCCGCAGCCATGAGCTATGAGCCATGAGCCATGAGCTATGCTGCTGCAGCCCGACGCAACGCCCCGCCGCCGCAGCAGTTCCGCCGCCACCACCACCGATGCCATACCGCCCGCCGACAGGACAACGCTGCGCCCCCCGAAAGACCGACGTTTGACGTGCCCCTGACAACCGACCGCTCTGCTATCACTGCGGGGAAGCCGGCCACACATACCGCCGATGCCAGTATCGACAGATGGGGCTACGCGGATTCGCCGTCAACGCACCGCGCCCGCAGCCAGGCGAACGGCCTCGCGACATCGACGACTACCTCACCGGAACACAGTGGCAAGAACGACGACCTTCCCGCTCGCCGTCGCCCGGCCACTACATGTCACCGCACCGCCGGCCGTACACTGGCCCAAACCGGGGCCGGTCGCCTAGCCCGTATCCGGAAAACTAAGGGCAGCAACCGATGGAGGTGCGGTTGCTGTACGACGAACTACCGAAGATCCTCCGCCGCCGACGACGACGCCGCGACGAAACCTTCAGAACACGACGCGAACCAGACAGACCCCTGACGACGGAATCTCGCGGACTGAACAAGACCCGACGACGCAAAATGGAAGCAGCGGAACACACCGACGCAGCCGTGACCCCACGCCACGACCTAACTGCAACGCGAAACGACGAACTAGCGAGCCTGGGGACTCTATTTTTTCCTTTGTTATTGTAATTTAGTTGTGTATGCACTTGTTTTTTCCTCTTCTATGTTCTTTCACAAGCATCGGGACGATGCTTTTTCAGAGGGGGGCAATGCCACGCCCACTTCTTGTCTTGTTTTGATGTATTCGGGTTTGATCGGCAGGGACGGTTATCAACGCTCGACGCTGTCCGCGAAGTAGTGTTCTAGAAGCGTCGCGATTGTAGTAGATCGGTTTGTTAAGATTGCGCCCCGCACGCCAATGTTCCAGCTTTGTCTAGAGATTACGCCGCCACCAGCGATATTGCTGGAAAGTTCGATAGCGCCTGTATAAAAGCCGACGCGCGTGACCGCTTGTCAGTTGATCGACGGACGACGCCCTGTTCACCGCTATCATTGTACAGCGTGTATTGCTGTAGTTCTAGTTCTCATTTTCCCGGCCACAAGTTCGGCCAAATAAACAGTTTCATTTTGCAAACGCCGACTGCTGTCTTCGTCGACGTCACGACCACGTGACAATATTGACTCGATGGCCTTCGATATCGCCCGTGTGGCAGTCGTGCTTGACAGTTGAGTCAATAGACCACCGGTTCAATGGCCTTCCAAACGCCCGTGTAACTTGGGTATTACTTCGTATAGCAATAGCATTTGTTGGTATCGAATTCATTGCTTGGCCCTTAAGCGAAACTGTGATTTTTTAACACTCATCTATTGACCCTGAAAAGCGAGCGGAGGACGTGTAACATGGCGTAGCCGCTTCACATTGGGCATTCCGACGTCAGGGCCCTCAGCGACGGGCCAACTACGAACTAGACAGCTGAAAGACCCATGGATGAAGTACATTTTTCATTCCGCAATGTCCAGAAACAGAAGTGACAGACATTTTAGCGTCAATCGTATAGTTATTAGTGAACACTGCTTCAATTACGTGCTGTGCGACGCTTGAAACGAGCTATCAGCAGCGTTTCTGGAACAGACTACGCACACCGATGAATGGCCACCACACTTTCTCGCTACCAATTGGCCTAGACGTCAAGAGCCTCTACAGAGAATGCATTTTGCCGTCGAGCCGACATGCACAACAGAAGCTGCGTCGGCAACGAGCATGGCGTCATGGCTTACTCGGGACGCACGCGCGAGCTATTCAGCGGAATAATTCTTGATCTGTGGTTGTGACTTTGGCGGCCCCAAGATCAAGCTGCACATTTTTCGACACGCCGGCGGTGCGATTGCCGCTGATAGACGACCCCAAACCCGAGACTCTGGCACAGTTTGGCGCAATTTCCGTCGATATTATCAGGATGGCGCAGTAAACCCTATTTGGCACACTTTGGCGCAGTTGGCGCTGGACTGGAATCACTGGGATCACACAGACATAATAAAGGCTAACCACAAAACAACAAATGCAAATAGGCATTGTACGGCACCAAGTTTTTTTGCCGTTATCGTGTAAAACACAACTTGCAAATAGTAGCTTTTGTAACACATCACTTGGCGACAAACTTGCAAACCAAGATGGTGTGAGCCTCTTTTAAACAACAAAATAAATTGGTTTAGGCTCCTTTGCGTGGGTGCCACTCACCTCTTTTCCTACGTCGCCTTGTCCAACCAAAAGAAATGTAGGACCGACTGCCTCGTTGACACGGCGAACGCCGTTGTTGATTTTACCATCACGAGCGGTGAGGCGCCAGATCCCTATAAGGGAGCTTGCACAGCAAGGCACATAACGATGGCAACTCGTTAACTGACAGATTTTGTTGGGCATCCGCAACAGCCCTGCGGACACAGGCTGCTGTTGGAAAGGGCTGGCAGATAACTTCCGCAGAGCTGCTGCAGACGCCCAGCTAAAGCTGTATAATTAGTACCTACAAAAGCAGTACACTCACCGTTAACTGGCGCCCGTTGTCCGTGTCCGCAGCTCCATGAATATTCCGCCCTCCAAGCGCCACTTCGTGCGCGGAGCCGGCGTGGACACCACCGAAGACGCGCATGAACAGACACGCAACCCGCGCAACCAACGCAACCACGCAACGCATTCCAATAGACAAGAAGACTGAGAGAGGAGGCAGAAGCGGCGCGCCACGGCGCCACCCCGGCTCGGCCGGCGAACCAACGCGCCACAATGGCACCAAAGGGCAAGCGCACGATATGTATGGCGTATACGACAGCGCCTTAATCACGGAAGCCAATCGAAACGCGCTTCTGGAGAGTCCCGTGACTCCAGCCGAATTGCTAACTCTCTTTCTCTGCCTGTACCTTCCAAAAGGGGTGAAATTTAAATAGAGAGTCACGCGGCCGTGACCCTTTTTTCATTCTTTTTTTTTCTTAGAGTGTACATCTGGAACGGTAGTCAAGTCGTTGATATTCCTCAAATGCAGTGCAACTGGATTTGTGGAATATCCCCCTTTCTCCTAAGTAAACCGCTTGGAGTACAAACAAAATCAGCTTAGTTAAAAGTACCGTTTATCGTTGGGAAGACTTCCGAACGCCGATAAACACAGTCAAACCAATAATAGCGCGTATTTTGCGCTACGCATTGCAAGAGCGCTAGGTGCCCGATAAAGTTTCCGAAAGTAGCAGTACGCTCACCACCTGCCTATGTTAATCGAACTAGAAAAGAAGCACTTTTAGTTTACCCAAATACCACCTGTACTTCAAGCTACGCTGAATGTCAAAATATGCAAAGAAAAAGCATAAATGCCCTGTATGACAGCTGCTGTGGGGAACCCGCTCGGATCATTGATCAGCGCTAAAGACGAAAGGAACACAGAGTGCACAGCGCTGGTCATGTGCACTCTGTGTTCCTTTCGTCTTCGTCTTTAGCGCTGCATGAATCATACATGCATTCCAACTAGCCCAAATTTCCATTCTACAACCCGCTCGCTACCTGCTGCGAAAAGGCACGCGTTTTATTTCAATGTTTAACGTGCTCCGTGCTAGTTAAACTTATTGTCCCTCTATTTTGATAATTGATGAGCATTTTAGGCCACATATGTTAATAATTTAACGGTTCAAGCAAGCACCGAGTTCGGTTTCAGGCGCCCGCAATATGCACGGGAGCAAGCGGCGCGTCGTCTGCTATCGCTGCTCCTTGGACCCCTCGAGAGAGGGCGCGTGTAGTTGTCGCTATTTTCAAAAATACAGGGACCTTAGCTAAACAATGCGTCGAACGCCACTGCGCAGGAGACGCGGAGGGGCCACTTCACGCGCTGTAGTTTAAAGAAAACAAAAATATCTAAGAGCGTTGGGTTGTAGCGCGCCGCTGAAATACGAATAAGTAACTATGACAATTCTGTATACCAGTGCGTTCTTTTCGAGCGTCCTTCGTTGTGTTTGACCAGCGCAGCACGCTGCAAGTGTCGTGCTGTTGCCGTTGTTAGTTTGTGGTCATCCTGTGTGTGTGCTTTTCGTCAGTCCTTTGCGCTTGATAGGCAGGCTGCAAGTATCGAGCTGCTTGGTGTTCTTCTTGTGACTTTGTAATTTGTTGCTATCGCATTCATTGCTTCGCCTTTGCAGCGAAACTGTGACTTTGTTTACTATGCACTCTCGCTGGTTGAAGTACTCACGCTTACTTCCGAAAAAAAAATCTACGCGCGTCCCTTGCGATCGGCATTCCGCGTAAGTCTTATCGAGATTACCCGCGCTGATTCAAAAGTTTTAAGCTTCATCAAGCCTGGTACACATTTTTTCGTGGACGAAGCTAGCCGACAGCCACAACAAGCGACTGAAAACATAAACCACGCTTTAAAGCGAAGAAAATAGATATAGTAACCGACCTTTACAGCACAGCGAAAGCTTGTGATGCGCGCCTCTCGGCCCACAAACCCGTAGCGAACCTCGCGTCGGCCGCGAGAAACTAGAACGTTCGACGACGCGCTCGCGGCGCTCGTTTGGCCACAACTCCATTCTACCACCGTGGCTGTGCCTTCCCGCCCGTGACCTGGGTACAACAACAGTTCTTCAATCATGCACCAGTTGTGAAATTGCCTTCCGAAACAAGGACACGCCCATGTTCAATTCTGCGGGGGCCTGCAGATGGTTGCGCAATCTGGGAGCAGCAATAAAAAAATTGGCGGAGCTTGCATTAAGCCGCGCAAGGCTTGAAACAACGAAACTGGACGATTCTGAAAACTAATCCGGTTGCTTCTAGGTTGTTTCTAGGTCTTAGATAGGTGATGCAGGTTGTTTCTAGGTTACTTTTAGGTCGTTGGTATGCTTTGGCCTCGTGATGCTAGGTTGTTGCTACGTTGATTTTCCGCGCAAAGAGGTTCCACTTAGACCACAGACAGTCACAGACATGACACGGATTTCCCAACTGCACAGACAGAACCTTGCGCTAAAAACCAGCTTTCGCATATCTCATAGATCTACGGGCACGTCGTCGTTGGTGTAGGAATTTCATCGCTTCGGGGCCGCCGTCGCTCCGCAGGCATTTCTTGGGCTAACCGTTGCCTTCTTCATTTTCAGTGGACTGACTAGAGGTGGGTAGTCGAATTGACCTAATTTTGGGTGGCACATACCCGTTTATCATGGCTTTTTGATTCGCCGGACAAGGAACGATTTGCTAAACAGCTTAGCTGTTAAAAACGCTAGATCGCCGCGGCGGCGCCCCTGCGGCGCTCCTCGCAAGCAGCTCAACGCCGGACGCTACGCTGGCGGGATCGCGAACGTTCATTAGTTTGGTTTTGGTTTAAAAGATGACGCCACAGTCAGCAGACCCACGCAATTTTGGCTAATAGCGAGTTCGAATTTTAATATATGGTGCCTATGGAGAGCTGCCGAACTGTTCCTGTCGATGGAGCCAAACATGCAAGGGCAAATCTGGCTTACCTCTTCCTAAAAAGCCTCCGACCTCGATCGGCTTGCACTGCAGAGTTCGCCTAAGTATCTAAAGAGCTTTAGTCGTAATCTATATAACAAAGAGTATAGCAAAAAAATTACATTTCCGTTTTATATTTTAACCAAACGACTGTAATCTAAATGAAATTCTTGAAATGGCGCCTCTTAAGTCTGCTGCGAATTGAAGCAAGGGGCAGGGGGGGTTGATTAAAAGAACGCTATACTATCTTTCGGAAGCTCTTGACAGCACTGTGGAAGGTATGGGCGCCCTCAGCCAATCATGACGGAGCGCACTACATAATTGCCTTCCTACTTCCTTGGTTCCTACGCGCATGTCGCGTCTGTGTGCAAAAAGGTGTTTTAGTTGCAAAAACATTTTATTCTCGGACAGTGTGCGTTCTGCGGCGTCCGCACCCATACTGCGCGTGCGCCAACTCTCCCCCCCCCCACCCTTCTCGCGTGAGCGCGAGGTGGGAGGAGGTGGCGTGAGCGCTGCCTCCGCTGCGTTTCTCCTCTCTGGTTTCTCTCTCTCCGCCACAGCTGTGCGCTCGTATGTAATGCGGCGCGCGCTCGCTCCAGTTGCACTCTCCTTTGCAACGGCGCTATGGACGCTCGCGAGGCTGAACGCAAACGGCAACGCCGGCAAGCGTTTCATTATCCTTTGCAACAGCTTTATGGACGCTCGCGAAGCTGAACGTAAACGGCAACGCCGGAAAGCGAATCTCGAAGCTGCGAGGCTGCGAAAGCGCACGTTCGCTTTGCTTCAGCCATTCTCTCTCTGTGCAGCGGTGTGCGAAACGCCATGAACAATGTCGACGTCGGCGCTAGTTGCAGCGGCAGCGCCACCGCCGCTGAGCAGAGGAAGGCCCGAGAAGCCGAACGTAAACGTCAGCGTCAGCAAGCGGTAATTCAAACGCCTCGACAACCACCGACAACCACATAACAGAAACGGAAACTCAATGCGACTGTCAGCTTATATGCTGACAGTCGAGAGGATATACAGCAGGTGGCGGATATATGCGGAAGGGAAGGGGAAGCTCTAGGACTAGGATTTAGTGTAACAAAATGTGGATTGATGGTATTCAATGATCCTTGTGATCAGGCGGTGTCAATACAGGGCCAAGAAATACCGACGGTGAGCGAATACAAGTACCTCGGAGTATGGATAAATGAGGGTGACAGGTACATGGAGGTACAGGAAAAAGCCTCGGCAGCAAATGGAAAGAGGAATGCTGCAATAATGAAGCACTGAGCGCTGTGGGGATACAATAGGTACGAAGTGCTTCGAGGTCAGTGGAAAGGTGTAATGGTGCCGGGGCTTACTTTTGGGAACTCAGTGGTGTGCATGAGGGCAGAGGCGCAATCGGGAATGGATTTAAATCAAAGGACTGTGGGACGCCTCGCGTTGGGTGCTCACGCTCACAGGAAGACGACAAATGAGGCTGTAAAGGGTGATCTGGGATGGGCAGGTTTTGAGGCGAGGGAGGCTCAGAGCAAAATAAGGTTCGAAGAAAGGCTAAGGAATATGAAGGAGAGTACATGGGCACAGAAGGTGTTCCGTTATTTGTATAGGAAAAGCATGGACACACGTGGAGAAAAAGAACTAGGAGGCTCACTAGTATATATACGGCTGGTAGTGTAAGCAATGTGTCAACAAAGAGCGTTAAGCGACAAGTCAGAGAGGCGCAGAGGATTTACTGGACGACAGCTATGGAGAAAAAACCGGCTTTGAGTAACCACCGAAAGGGCAAAAACGAAATAATGAGGGAGGCATTTTACGATAATTCAAGGGGAAGCGCTTTACTGTTTGAAGCGAGATCGGATTGCCTTAGAACGGGTAGTTATAAAGCGAGATTCAGAAAAGGAGAAGAACCATGCACGTGCTGCGGGGAAGATAACGAAACGGCGGAGCATGCTCTGATTGAATGTGTAGATATCCACCCAAATGTACGTTTTGACACGAGCCTACATGACGCCTTGTGTTTTAGAGACAATGAAAAGCTGAGCACACCCGCGATTGAAACAAGAGACGGTTAGAGTATTGGTGGCAGAAAATTAGAGAGAAACGACAGAAATAAATATTAAAAAAATAAGGACGTTCTGCGGTAAAGGGCAGAGAACGGAGCTTAAAAGTTAGGTTTTTTTTTCTGGAGGAAGACAGTCCTAAGTGAAGTAAAGACACTAGGCCAACACTAAGAAAAATAAGAGTAAAGGTTTTTTTGTCGAGCCTGGTGGCACACTTGTCACCGCCCCGTTTATAAAGGGGACGCTCATTGCATCCATCCGTCCATCCAACTAGAAGCAATCGGTCACGATGCTGCCATTAAATAACTTAAGCATTAAAAGTAATATTTTCAAATGCTTAGTGAGTGGGAATAGTTCTTCGTAATTTAAGATGGCGGTTGCCATGGCTACGGTGCATCAGCACGCATCATTGTTAGGCCTGACCATAGCTGGATCACCTGCATCACCGCGACGCCATTCTTGACACTCTCCAGCCTCAGCTGTACCCATGTTTACGCAAGCAAACGTAAGCAAATCGAATTAATTTATATTATTGCGATAGCAATTATATGGACAGTCTAGGCTGGAAAATATCCGCCCCCGTCGCCGTCATTCACCGTATATGTATAAGTATGTATATATATAGAGAGTCATAAAGAAAAATAATTCAGAAATTCTTTCCGACGCGCGGAATCGAACGGGCGACCTCTCACTTTGCAGCCCGCCGCGTTAGACGTTAGGACACGACAGCACCGTCTTTCAGCCTGGTAACGGCGAGCTATTTATATACACCATATATTCAGCATGCTTTCTTAGTGGCCACATAGATGGCGCGACGTGCGCGCGTCTGGCACACTTTAAAGATCGTCGCCCCGCTCCTGCGAACGCCGTTGCTCTTCGCTCTACAGGGCGTGGTCGCTTTTGTGCGCTTATCTCGAGGAAAGAAGGGGCGGTCGGTGGGGTGCTTCGCTTCGCTCGCTGCAGCGGCCGCGTTTGCGAAAGGAGCGCGCTGTTCAAACAGAAAAAAGTAAACACTATGACAATTAGTTCGCGCTCGTCTTGTGTGTACCTGTTCGTTCGTTTCATGCGTCCTGCTTTATGTTTGAGCAGTGCACTTCAAGTGTCGAGCTGTGACACATTAGTTCGCGCTCGTCCTGTGTGTGCGTTCTTTTTGCAATAAGCTTTTACAAAATGTACCTACGCCACAAATACGTAATAAAAAAGCCGGCAGATCCCACGCATTGTGGGAATCCATGTAATGCGAAGCAGCCAGCAAAGAGCTGCATACATCGTCTTGTATGTCATTGAGGAAAATGCGTGTCATGGTTTTCATGTTAACTGCTATTATTTATGTTCGTCACACAGTAACGTCGCGCAATACCAACATCGGGGTCGATCAAGCTAGAGAAACGGCTGCCAGCGCCCCATGAGCGTGGCACGCAAGTCATGCTGTACATGACATACGTGTCATGACTTTCATGTTAACTCGTGTTATTTATGTTCCTCACACGGTCACGTCGCAAGATACCAATTTTGGTGTATATCAAGCTAGCGAAACGGCCGCCAGCACCCCATGAGCGTGGCACGTAAGCCATGCTGTACATGACATGCGTGTCATGATTTTCATGTTAACTCTTGTTTTTATGTTCGTCACACAGTCACGTCGCGCAAAACCAATTCCCGGGTGGATCAAGCTAGCGAAACCGCCGCCAGCGCGCCATGATCGTGGCACGTAAGTCATGCTGTACATGACATGCGTGTCATTATTTTCGTGTTAACTCGTGTTGTTATGTTTGTCACATAGTCACGTCGCGCAATACCAATTTCGGGGTAGATCAAGCTAGCGAAACGGCCGCCAGCGCCCTATGAACTTGGCACGTAAGTCAGGCTGTACGTGACATGCGTGTCATGATTTTCATGTTAACTCGTGTTTTTATGTTCGCCACACAGTCACGTCGCGCAATACCAATTTCGGGGTAGATCAAACTAGCGAAGCCGCCGCCAGCGCGCCATGAGCGTGGCACGTAAGTCATGCTGTACATGACATGCGTGTCATGATTTTCATGTCAACTCGCATTATTTTTGTTCGTTACACAGTCACGTCACAAGATACCAATTTTGGTGCATATAAATTTTGCGAAACCGCCGCCAGCGCCTCATGAGCGTGGCACGTAAGTCATGCTGTACATGACATGCGTGTCATGATTGTCATGTTAACTCGTGTTTTTATGTTCGTCACACAGTCACGTCGCGCAATACCAATTTCGTGGTAGATCAAGCTAGCGAAACGGCCGCCAGCGCTCCATGAGCGTGGCACGGAAGTCATGCTGTACATGACATGCGTGTCATGATTTTCATGTTATCTCGTGTTATTTATGTTCGTTACACGGTCACGTCCCAAGATACCAATTTTGGTGTATATAGAGCTAGTGAAACGGCCGCCAGCGCACCATGAGCGTGGCACGTAAGTCATGCTGTGCATGACATGCGTGTCATGATTTTCATGTTATGACTTGTCATTTATGTTCGTCATACAGTCATGTTACGCCATACCAATTTTGGTGCACATTCGATGAACCAAGCGACCAGGAGAGCACAAAGTCGTAGGCGGCTAGATAGATAGATAGATAGATAGATAGATAGATAGATAGATAGATAGATAGATAGATAGATAGATAGATAGATAGATAGATAGATAGATAGATAGATAGATAGATAGATAGATAGATAGATACGCTCAAAGTCGCAGAAGTTCGCTAAGAAATGCTTCGCATTTAAAAGCGTATTTTCAAACGCTATACCATGCACTTGTGACAGTTCAGCACAAACGTTTCAGCGTGCATGACAACGTCTCTGTTACACATCGAGCAATCCAAGCAATCGACATCTTTCAAACCAAGGAATCAAGTTTTTTGTGCAAGAACTCATAAAGCATGCCGAAAACTAGTTTTTCGGAAACAAGTACTCGTTAAAACCGCCACCTGCTAACGGCAGATAATCATGCTACAATAACTTGAACGCTTCTCCAATGAAGCCATGCTAAATGACTAGCCCTAACATGATATTATACTAGTAGTTAACCAGCGCTTTTTCGTACGGGAGATCAGCTCACCATCGAATTATCAATGCTTCCCGACCTTCTCTCATAAGTATTCTGTGCGCACCGGTTACGCATAGTTACCCAGGCGTGTGTGTAAACAAGGAAGAGAATATGAATGGCATTCGACACACTGAAAACAATGTCTTCCTTGGCTAGGGCGCTTGCGTTCTCCATTGTGAAATCCACCGGGATTCGACATCAATTTCTATATCTAATTCACAATATAATCGCTTCTGAAGTTGGTAAAGTGCACTTTCATTTAATCTGAACATGACTCACGCTTTCGGAACTGCAGCTCATTGAAAATTATCAGTTCACGACGGAATTACACTTACAGCTGCTAAGAGTACATGAGGAAGGTAACAAACAACTTAATATAGGTGAATGCGCCACTACAAAGTGCAAATAAAGTTCCGTGCAGTGGCCTCACACCAGAGAATAAGAGGAATGCACAGAAATGCTATCAGAGATTATTACATTCGTAACAGTTTGCCAATTACGGTGAGTGCCGAATAGTTTCGTGCGCCTAGAATAGTCCCAAGGAAAATCGAATAGTCCTACAATCATCTTCACGAGAATAGCCTCACACACACAAAGCTTATAAGCGGGAATAAAGCTAGTGGACCCTTACAATAAAGAACGCTGAATCAGACCACCGTTCACAACAATTCCATTATAGCAATTACCCCGACGCGACTATATGTTTAGACCATGCAAGAAGCACGAAACTGGGAAACTAACAAAACCTGATTGAATGCAAGTCTAATAAAGAATGAAAGTCGCCAGCAGAATAAACGAGCAGTTTTCAGATATTGTACTAATAAGAGTAGAGCTAACAATGCCGTAACACATTACCACCTCCCCCCTTCCCCAACTTACGGAAATCTAAACTGCATCCTTCACATCGTCCTCAATATTGCGTAGACGCAAGTAACGTTGGCATGGGTGGCACGGTTGTTCCTCGACACCATCTCCCCACCTCCTCCCCCTGCCGCCGTGAAGTTGTACCCAGGAGCGCAAAGCTTCCTCACGCCTTCCGGAAAGCAAATATTAGACATCCACAGCGCAAGGTCTTATCTTTCCCAAGACATGCATTATATACTCCTGGGGAGAACGGGGCAACAGTAAACAGAAAATTTCGATTACTAAAATAGAACGGACCTTTTCTACGTCACTCCTTCAGAGCACGGTTCGCCTTTCGCAAGAACACCCCGCGCCAACCCGTCCCTTAAGAGAACAGGAAAATTACGGTTCTAGCACGGAAGCGGTGAAATACTACTTGCCCCCAACATTTTCCCGCCATAACGCCCACAAAAGTAGGAACAAGAAGAAGAAGCACGCACCGTGAACAACAAGTCGATAAAATTTTGGAACCCCTGGCCCTTTGTTTTTTTGACCAAAACGCAAGTCGGAATGAGCCCCTCTGGGCAAGTTCAAGTTGAAATACTTACAAGTTGGCCTCCGCGCTTGAATAATCAACGGCACAGCAAATGCATTCAAATCACAGAAGGCACCTAACATCCCGCGTTCGCCTTCCTTGATTCATTCAACAGAAAGCCGATATAAATTAAAAGCAGGGCCCATAATTCCCTATAAAATAACCACTGCAGGTATCTCCACGTGCGGCTAAAACAAACATACTAAGGCAGGAATAGAACGTTCAACTTGAACGGCGCTGCAGCTGCTGCACGATAATGCGCATACAGTCACAAATGCACCTTGCACACAAGAAAGGCGGACGCGCTCATTGCAACAATTCACAGTGCATTCCACATGGTTCTCTCACAGAAGCAGCATAGCGAAACTGGCGTTACACGGCTCAGAAGTAGCCACCGTGTTAGTCGTTTTACAACAGTAATGTATACAACCGTGGTTGTTTAGTAACCGTGGTTGCATAAAAGTACTGTTGCTTTCATTGGCAGCTTATTATTTATATTAGACTGCTCATTGTTAATGTTATTACAGAGAAGTGAAGTGCATACAGCAGTCGTAATAAGGGATATAATTTTATTTATTATTTATTTGCAAGTACTGCTGTCTCAGTTATTGAGACATAGCAGGAGTGGATGCAGATGTTCAACACAATGAAAAAAATACAGTTTAACAAAATACATTATTTCGCAACTCTTTTTCAAATTGCTGAGCATCGAGCCTGCGCAGAGACCCATCAAGATCATTCCATAGATCCACGGTCCGCGGAAAGAAGGAAAACTTAAAACAATCAAGACTAGCTCTAAAGGGCATAATATTTAGGGAATTGAATCGTCGCGTACGGCGTGCAGAAGCTGCACCAAAAAAAATGGGTGCTAGAACACTCAAGCCGGTGTGAACTATCTTATGCAGGAGGATGATTCGATCGCAAGTGCGCCGATGTTCGAGAGGCTGCAGCGATAAAACATGCGCATGCGAACTAGGCGAGAACCGCCGGTCATAGCGACGAAAAATAAACCTTATTGCTTTTTTTGAAGAGATTCTAACGTAGCTATGTCATGTTTGTGGTGAGGTGACCAAACAACAGACGCACACTCGAGTATAGGCCTGACCAAGGTCTTGTACGCTGTCAATTTGCATTCTTTTGTCGAGTTGCTTAACGTGCGCCGAAGATACCAGAGTTTTCGAAGAGCCTTGTTGCAGATTGTTTCGACATGCGTGTGCCACTTTAAATTTGTTGTCAAAGTTACACCAAGGTATTTAAACTCCGTGACACGAGCTAGACTGACACCATCATTAGTATATATAAAATTAAGAGGCTGTTTGTTATTTGAAAAGGTGATGCCTACAGTCTTTTTTGAAATTAATTGACATTTGCCAGGTTTCACTCCAGTTACAAAGCAATGAAAAAACACTGTTCAGCGCTTCCTGATCTTCAACATTTGAGATGGTGTTATAGATAACGCAGTCGTCTGCATACATTCTAAGTTTAATTTGAGTGTCATCGATAATTTCTGCTACGTCATTTATGTAGATAATAAACAAGAGCGACCCAAGCACCGAAACTTGGCGCACCCCTTATGTGATTTGTACATCAGATGACTTCGCGCGGTTAAACGTAACAAAATATGTGCGTGACCGCAAGTAATCTGCTATCCAGTCAACAAGCTTATTGTCGCCAAAAAATATGCGTAATTTAACAAAATTTTTAGCATGGCAAACCACGTCAAAGGCCTTAAAATAATCAATAAATATGGCGTCAATCTATCCTCGGTCGTTAAGGGAAAAGGCAATGTCGTGCGTAAATTCAAGCAACTGTGTGACAGTAGAATAGCCAGCACGAAAGCCGTGCTGTGATCGGAAAAGTATATTGTGTGTATTTAGGTATTCTACAATGTCTTTATGAATGATATGCTCCAATAGTTTAGAGCTGGTCGAAAGTAAAGATATTGGCCTATAATTTGGTATTATTTGCTTGTTTCCGGACATAAATACAGGTACGACGTTTGCTAATTTCCACAGCTGGGGAACTGTTGCAGAGATTACTGATTTTTTAAATATTACAGTAAGATAGTTAGCGCACCACTCTGAATACCTTTTTAGAAACATATTTAGAATACCATCTTGGCCAGAGCTTTCGGTAACATCAAGATTTAATATCAGGTTATGTATTCCAGAGGAGCCTACTTCAAGATCAGGAAGAGCAGGCAGGTTGCTGCATGCTGTAAATGAAGGATTGATGCCGTTATCAGTAGAAAAAACAGATTTAAAGGATTTATTAAAGGCATTTGCTATAGCTTCAGGATTTGAGCAGGATTGGTCATTAACAATAAATGATGAAGTTATAGACGATGCAGGACTAATCGATCTCTAGAACCTGTATGTATTTTCTTTCATAAATGTAGCCAAAGTACTGCTAAAGTAGTAGTTCTTAGCCTCTTTCATTTTAGCGCCTAATTTTCTTTTCAATATGTTAAATGAAGAAACATTTTCCTTACACCCGGAATGACGATTCTTACGTAAGCGCTTTACGTAACGAGTGAGCTGAATTATATCCCTGTTATATGGATGTCTTGGGTTCGTTTAATATATTCTTGAGGCACGTACTTTGATAAGCATTCAAGTACAATCTCACAAAACTTAAGAAGCAGCGTATCTACATTGCAAAATTCGCTACAACATACAAATTCATCAAACGATGAGGCTAAAGTGTCCAATACGAAAGTGTCGTCAGCTTTACAGAAGTTCAAAACAGTTTAGATCTCAGGTCTTTGAGGGGGACACACTTCAACTTCGACAGGTTTATGGTCAGATAACCCTTCGATGACTTCACATTTTACACCGTGCGTTAAGAGTTGCTGGTTTAGAAATACAAGGTCCAATAATGCGTCTTCGCGTGTTACAGTATCTACAAGTTGAGTTAACCAAAAAAAAAAAAAACCGCCAGGTCAATCAGGGAAGCGCAAAGCGCCCTATCACGCCCAGTTGGGGTAAGTAAGTTCCAGTTAACGTACGGGAGATTGAAATCTCCAGCTAACAATAATTTACAATCGTACAACTTGTTACTGACAAGGTAAACATTAATAGCAGGAACAACATCGTCGGAGTTCGGAGGGTGATAGAGGACACCAACAACTATTACGATACCTTTAATGTATATTTTGCACCAAATAGTTTCTGCGCCCGGAAGGTCAGGTAATAAAGAGCATTCAAGGCTTGATTTAATTAAAACTGCCACACCTCCTCCACGGCCAACATGCCTGTCTTTCCGAAGAAGTGCATAACCAGCAGGCAAAATTTCGCTGTCATTAACAGTATCGTTTAGCCAAGTCGCAGTAAGGCAAACAATTGACTGGTTGTGGCATTCCACTAAACAGTTCAGAGCTTCAATTTTGTTTAGTATACTCCTCGCATTTACATTGATGACAATTATATACTCATCACAACGTCAATCAGCCTTCGCGAAAACAGAATCGAGGGAGCTGAGTTCATACCAAGCGCATGCGCAGAAGCCGATTTCACAGAGACTGACCCTGCTGAAAGTGAATTCGTAGAAACCTTGACAATGGCATTTTTATCAGTGTCCCACATGTAACGAACACCATCAGTTGTGAGCGTGTCGTGCTTAAGCTTCACTTTCCCAGCATTCTTGCGCATATCTTGGGAATTCTGCCACAGCGCTTTACGTGCCAGTCGAACCCGAGCAGAGTAGTCCTCATTTATGTAAATTTTAGTTCCTTTAAGTTTTCGTGCGTTGTTCAAGATCGCAATATTTGACATGAAATCTATTAGTTTAATGATTACCGGCCGAGGTTTATCTTCTCTTTCTGCTCCAAGCCTGGGGCAACGCTCTAAGTCGTCACACTTTACGCCGACTTTAACTGATCACAGATCCAATCCAGACACAAGCAGATGGTCAGTCGTCTCGGAAGGTGTCCCACGCAAACCATGAATTATCAAGTTGTTTTTACGGAGTCTGTTCTCTCGCTCATCGTTCTGACGGTCAAGCTTGCAAACTATTTTTTGAAGCGTACCAACGGTCTGCTCCAGTTCACTTACACGTGGTATGATCTTTGACACAGACGCCGCCATTGTCTCAACATTCATTAGACGACTTTCAAATGATGCAACTGTTTCAGACAGGCTAGCTAATTTCTGGCTGATGTGGGCTTGCCCAGCCAGTAGTTGCGACAGCATATCATCAACTTTGGGACCGAGATTCGTCTCTACGTCGCCACAAAATAATAATAATGACATTCTCAGACAATGCACCAGTTGTGTCACAACGGCAGTACAGTTCAGAGGGTCCGGTAGCAGCAACAAACAGCGGTTATCACTTCGGTAGCATTTGTAATTGTATGTCACCTGCAAGATAAAACAGACGTGCTTGAAACGGGAGTTCGCCATGCCGCCACCGGGACCACTGAAGTGATGGTTCACGTTGCCGCTCTTATATCCTTGGGCATCCTCGCTGCCAGCGCCGCTGCTGTACAATTACGTGAGCAGTACAGATAGTTGAACGAAAACACATCAATAGACAGAAAATCCTTCCCACGATCAGCAGCAGCGCATTCCTGCCCCGTCGAAGATCGGGCACTGATAGGAGCCTGAGAGGTGCGTCGCTTGTAGGATCATGCATCAGAACATCGGGGCAGCGGGCGATAACGGCAATCTGCAAGATGAAACAGACGTGTTTGAAACGGGAGTTTCAAACACGCCATGCCGCCACCGGGCCCACTCTTGTTGTCGTTCATCCTCGTGATAGTATACACAGAATTTGAATACGTTGACAGAACCTTCTGACACAAGATCCAGGCGCATTTTTATCGGGCAACTGGCCAGGAGCTCAAACCTTGCAAGGTCTCCAGCAGCAGCAGCAGCAACACCGGCCGTGGTGTTGTTTACAATGGCGTAACTGAGCATACGATCTTTCTTTTTGTGTTTTATTGGGATAGAAATTATATGGACAGCCTCGATGGGTTCTTGCCGTTGCCGTCACCGTCATGTCCTTCCGGTATGAAGTCCAAATTGATAAGATCCCCCCGCGAATTGTATGTTCTACAGCGGGTACAAGCGTGCGAGCGGGGGCGACGAACGCGGCCGAAGCAGAGTTCAACCGAGCCGGTTCATTGCCATCGCTCGGAGGTTGCATACAATAACATCACCCCGCTCGGAAGACCTGCCGTCGAAGCAGACAGGAAACGCCCCGCCCGTTTTTAAAGAGCCTTAAAAGACGCAGGGGGGGGGGGAGTATCGCGCGAGGAGCAACTTTGAACTTTGAATCTAAGGGCGCGGTCGCGATCGGTGGCGCGCGCGCGCGCGCTATCTCGGAAGTCATCACAGCGGGGCGGGCGTCTCGTATACCCCTCTACGTGCTGCGCTCTCAACGCGAAGTGATTACGTGGAGAGCATCGCTCCTTGGAGCGGCCGTATTTTCGTACACCATCGTTTTGTAGTTACGCGAGATCGGATACAAAACAGTTAGCTGCCTGCCTCACTTCGTGTAACACTACAATTTGTTGCTATAGTATTCATTGTTTCGCCCTTGCGATGAAACTGGGACTGTTTCTGGGACACATTCTGGGACTGTTTCTGGGAAACTGGGACACATATCAAGAAAAACTGTTTCTTGATATGTGTCGCTAGGTATTGACTGTTTGTAACGAGCGGAAGACCAATATACCGGATTGTTGAAATTTTCTGTTCTTTTTTCGTGTGCCTCCTATATATATGACGCACTCAGGCTAATAAAAAACCAGTTGTGAGCAAGCGCTCGTGTATGTGCCCTTCCGTCTTCGTCTCTTAGCGCTGTTTCAACACCATGTTTCACTTGCAGCCGACATTCGAAACAGAGCTTCACTTCTAAGAAAAACTGGAAGTTTGATGGAGAAGTTCAATAAGGTAAAAGTCATACTCGGTCAGATGTGCAATGCCCGCATGTATATCGTGGAGATCGATGAGTATTTCTGAGGAAATCATGCTAAGCTTTCTTTCATAACTGTAGTAAGTTTATGGTTAAAACACTATTAGAAAGGTTCATTAGCAACCTCTGAAAACACTTTCATATTTGCAACTTCTGTAATGCTCGCTGCACAAAATTCGACAAGGTGTATAACAGATTGAAAACGTCCGTTTACATGGTAGAAGTCTTTGTGTTATGGGCGAAAACACCAGGTGATCTATGAACATAACGTCGCATGTGCTCTCTACTTTTCTTTTTTTTTCGTCAGGATAATATACCAGCAGCCCGCCCATCGCCTGACCGCAGAATTTGGAGGGAGTACGACAACAAGGCGTTCTACTGTGATCAAGTGCAAGAGAATGTGAAACTTTCGGCTAGCACACTTCTAGAGAAAGCCCTTATTTGGTGCTTGACGATGTACTCTATTAAGGACCTCACATACCCAACTGGGTATGCTCAAAACATCGTCTTGTGCAGAGTATAATGAACCCAGTTGTTTCCCAGGTGTTTTGCCGGCGGGAAGCTGCTGAAGACACATTGAAAAGATGAAAGATATTCGTTAAGCACCAGTATATATTTGCCCGAAAAAACATCGGATGGCACGGTTATCGTTTCCTTCAGCGCTGAGCATTGCTTTTAGCTCTGTGTGTATTTGTTTACAATAAATACTTATTTTTACACGTGAGCAGTACCTGTTTCTTGCATGCTTATACGCGCTAGACACAGCAGGTACTGTTGAACTACGAAGCTGGTATGGTCCATCAAGTCATTCTCAACCGAAATGATTCCGCTGAACGGTACATTTATGGGGAATGCGGTGCGTCCGTGCTCTAACCGCCGCTACTAAAAAAAACTATGCGAACTTTTATACGCACGTCTAAACACACTGTATGCTTATAGTTTCCAAGCTCACTGTTACTGGTTAATCTAGGTACCCATCAAGGGGGGACTGAGCGCAAAAACGCTCCTATGTAATGTAATCGGTTCACGTTAAAAAAAATCCCAAGTGGTTTAAATTAGGCGGTATTACCATACGGTACCCAGAGCTTCGTGTGCACAGTTTCTTGTGTCTATTGCCACTGCGCATCTCTCAAAGACTAGACACTGGTATACGCACGTTACTTTCTGAATACAGTATAGGCGATGCGCAAAGCGCCGACAACGCCATCTGCCGCCACGGCTCGGAAGCGTTGGTCGGTTCTGGCGGGCAGTGTTCCCGCGAGCGGGTACGCGAGTGCACGGATGGATGTGTCTTCATCGTAATTTAACGACTCTGTCGGGCTTCAGCGATGTCGAAAAATAACTGCTGCGTTGTCGGCTGCTCAAACACACACAAAAAAATCGCCAGGAACGCACTTCTACAGGTTTCCGGTGCTATTTCATGAGCGAGAGCGACGGCGGCGGTGGATTGCGGCCGTACGACGCAGAAGGTAAGCAATCGCGCTTTGTTTACGGCAGTGTTAGAACGATTACCGTGTTTTTATTTCCCCATTTATGTCGCTACGTCTTCAGCGAACGCTACTACGTTTACACTGGGTCGCCTCGCCTGCATTGTAGACGCTACAATGCACATGAGGTTGTTATTTATTACTGATAAGACGCGATGCCTAGGCTCTTTTGAAAAACAAATGGCGTGAAGCGCAATTCCAGAGAATGTGGGGCAGGTAACCGCTCCTTTACAAAAGCGCCGTGGAATCACACGTTTGCTGCATGAAATCGGCTGCGTAAATGTTCGCTGTGTGCTTCTGCACCGATGATCACAAGCTTATTGTTTATTTTTTCACAAGTTTATCGTGCTGGTTTCAAAGTTTTACCAACGCTGACCCTTCGCGTGGCCGCACCTGTGAAATCTATACGCCGGTGCGACAGCGCTCCCTGAAAATCTACTATATAAACACATGTCACGTAAACGAAGCTACTGTGTCGGGAAAAACGTTGGTTCACGCGTCAACCCATGCAGGCATTACTTATCAGGACGTTACAAAGAAAGCGGTGTACTTACGATGAGCTCCACTTCGTAGAGACGCTTCTTCACGCTTGTCTGTGGCAAACACTTGGCGCGTACGTAATGGTCGCATTGTCGTCCCACACAGCTAGCTGTGACATCGGGCACATGTCCACTAATATAAAGTGCGGCTCATTTGCGCACACTATCGCCCCAAATGTAATTATCTGGCACGCGCACAAGCGGCAAATCACACGCGCGTACAAATGGCAAATCGCACGCGCGCAAATGAGCCGTCTGCTACGCGACCCACCAGCGGTTCCAACGGCCGCCGCTACGCGGCTTTCCGTGGCGCCCCTATGGGCACTGCGCATCGCGGATAGCGTACGTGCCCAGCCAACGCAACGTCTGCGTGCACAATTCTAAAACTCTGTTAGCCAACAATCAACCACTACATGGCGTGCCATTTGACGTCAAGGATAAGGCATTAGGGCTAACGCAACCTGACTTCTTTCTGTGCATGCCACAAACACACAAAAATAGTAATGAAGATGCTGGATAGGATCAATGGGGGATTAGTGAAGAGACCTTCGTCCTCAAGTGGACATAAAATAGGCTGGTAATGATGAAAAACAAAATGCTTCCTTGGACAAATGCGCGAATCGTTTGCCAGGAAATGTACATATCTAATTTATTGTTCTACTATACGGTATGCTGTCGAACTCAAGTGCGGGCAGCAGAGCTTCCACGAGGTGTTCAAGATTCTGCAATACCGTTCACCGTTTTCTCCTAAATGCGCGGTAAGCAATGCCTACGTATGGGAAACAATATTTGCAATAATAAATTACCCTCCTCTGGAACGTACATATGTGCCAGCGTGAAGTGCGCACGCCGGTGGGTGTACCTCGTAATAACATCGCTGTATTGCCTTAAAAAGTTCAGAAATCGTTAAACACCCTCATGTTCGACAAATAGCCACTCTACGTTAACTTTCTTGTGATAATATGTCACAATTTAGCAGTTTAAGTTTCTCGTGATGACTGCGCACTGAGGCGCAACCGTTTTGCACGTGCGCAATAAAACATTGGCCGCGTATCTGCGTGCTTCGCTGCAAATGTCGTCTAAAGACGATAGAAGAGGCGCTGCGTGAGATATGAACGCCATCTGGCAATACGTCGGGAAACGTGAATGCTGTGTTGCGGGCTGGTTGTCCCGGCGCAGCAGCAGGCGAAGACCGGCGGTGACCAACGCGACCGGCGGGGACGCCAGCCAGCCCGAACACGCGGTTTGGCGCGAAGCGCCGAAGCAGAAGAAACGTCCGCACTCAACGAGTACTCTCCACACACTCTTTTATATTCACGTCGCCTGGGTAAAGCAGGAATGCCAGAGCGGCGCCCGATGGCACTCGTACAGTGCAATACTGAACCGAAACCGAAACACAACAATGAGCTCGTGCAGAGGGTATGGAGGAAGCCAAGTTTCGGCGCAGTCGCATTTACAGCGCAGCTTAAGAAACTAGGGTCTCTAGAATTACGTATCTATGTATTTTCTATTAAAGGAACACACCACCTAATACTTACCTAGTGATGTTGCGCCTCAGATATGCGTAATGTTTGCTTTTTGATCAACAATGTACACAAGTATGAACCTAGTCAGCCGTTCACGATGGCTGTCCCTTGGGCAAGTGGTTCAACTTTGGCCGAATGGCTGAATCGAGGGACGTGCCGACAAACAGAAAGACAGACAGAAAGACAGACCAAAATTTCTGCGTTTAAGTTCCCCAAGAAAGACTATCGTCTTTGAAAAATAAAAAAATCCAGCTTGCACCAAAAGTTGCATCCTTCAGAGACCATACTTTGTCTTTTAGCATCTGCGCATAGCTCTGCAATAGTGGAACCTATTACTCGATGGTGTCAAATTCATTTTCCATTATAGCACCACTATACCACGTTCTGGATTTCTGCTGTACGCAACGCCTCTCAGTAATGCGCAAATAAAAAAAATGAAGTGCGTGTATACGTAAAAAAAGTCCAGAAGGCTATCCAATGCACTCTACACTCTAAGAAAAAAAGAGTCAAAAGATGGTCATGGAACCATGACTCTCTTCGGGTGTCCATCTGACCCCTTTTGGAAGGTACAGGCAGAGAAAAAGAGTTAGCATTTCGGAAGGAGTCACTGTACGCTCCTGAAGCGCGTTTCGATTGGCTTCCATGATAAAAGAGCCGCCGTATACGCCATACATATCGCGCGCTTGCCCTTTGGCGCCGTTGTGGCGCCTTGCTCGCCGACGGGTTATTTACCCCGTTTTAAAGGGGACGCTCATAGCATCCATCCATCCATCCGAGACGGGGTCGGCGCCGAGGTGGCGCGCCGCGCCGCTTCTGCCTCCTCTATCAGTCGTTTCAGTCTCCTCGTCTATTGGAATGCGTTGCGTGGTTGCGTTGGTTGTGCGGGTTGCGTGTCGTGAAGTTTCATCAGTTTCATGTTCATGCGCGTCTTCGGTGGTGTTGACGCCGGCTCCATGCACGAAGTGACGCTAGGAGGGCGGAATAATCATGGAGCTGCGGACAACGGGCGCCAGTTAACCGTGAGTGTACTGCTTTCGTAAGTACTAACGAAATGAACCGTTGCTCTCCTTTCAGTTGCTCCTTGAGGGGATGAATGGTTAGTCCGCCCAGTTGCTCCTTGAGGACAAACTGTTACTCCTTCCTGATGCTCCTCAAGGGAGCAACAGATGCTCCTTCCCGTTACTCCTTAGTTTCTACTTGGGTAACAAAATAGTTTATTTACTTCTAGAGCTTGTTTGGATGTACAAACGACATACAGACATCTCATTCAGAAAGAAATTTCAGAAAATTTGCAACAAACACACAGGATTCGAACTCGCGACCACTTAACCGCCATGCGCGTACGCTAGCCACTACGCCACCGCACGCTACGGCGCCGTCTGAAAGGAAACGGGGTTATGTAGGTACCGACGGGTCGTTGCGCGTTCTGACACGTTAGTGAAATGAGCATAGGCGTGCAGAACCAGTGGTGATGTTCGAAAGGGAATAGAAAGTAACAATGTTGACATCTGAAAACGTCAAGGTAATGAGTCTCTCGCGAAAACACAGGCTTTGCCAGTGCTCCCTTTGCGCTAGCTAAAAGGCCAGTAATTTCTTTTTTTTTATTTTTTGCCCGGAGTTGTGTTTTCTTCTTCTTTATTATCATTATTCTTAATATTATCAGTATAAATATAATAATAATAATAATATTATTTTTTTTTTTTGCGGAAGAGTCGCCTCCCCTTTGAAAAGAGAACACCGCCCGCGAGCTGATAACGTCCATTTGCTCTGAGAATAAACACAAAGTCAAACTACCGGGACCGATTGCGATAGCTGCCCTCCCGCCAAAATCAGCCAGTGACAAGGTAGAAATGACGGGGGGGGGGAGACAGCGCCGTTAGTTCGCTGTCAGTCTTTCTGCGCATCGCGATATAAGTGAGTGTTGCGTGATCTCTGCTGCAACCATGGGGTCGGTGCTTTTGCTGCTTTGTAGTGGAGACTGCCAATCAGCATAAAACCACAAACGTAAAGTCTATCAACTGTGTACTTCTCTGAACCGCTTGTTTGTTGTGAAGTATACACGGAGTCTCGCGAAGCTTCGCATTTTATTGTCACATTCTCAAGCTATATATTTATGCCAAATGTTATACGCAAACACGTCATTTAACTTGCGACGACCGCAGCTTCAGGTGCTGGCGTTCAGTGCAACCATGCCTTTTATTAGGACCTTTTAGCTTGTATTAGGGGCTTTTAGCTGTACGTTACCGTGTTACGAGTCGCCGAAAGGAATCTGCGCAAGCGCGGGCCTTTACGGAACGTGGACTACTCGCCGGATTGGCTTTACGTTTACGGCCCTATCTCGCAAATCCACCGTCGTTCACGGCTACTCGCGATACCCGCTTTGCCAAGGCTCCAGCCGCCGAGTAAAAATAAGCCGAAGTGCGAGCGCCAATTGCGATCGCACTTGTTTCAGCGGCTAAAGTCACTGAGTGACCTAGAACTAAAAACAGAATACCGAAGCCGTAAGAACGTGAGAAGCCTTGACATAAATACCCCGACAGGCTGGATAGGTGATGCCATCTAGCAGGAACAAGATGAACCAGGCAAGGAAATAATTGTTATTGCAGAAACATCGTGCGTTCTACTTCTCTAGTTCTGGTGTAGAAGCCTTGCCACGGCATAATTACAAATAAGTTACCTTTTCAATCATTTTTTTCCTGAAAAACACTATATAGGCGAAAACAAACGTGTCCATGACATTATGGTTGCACGAAGTGTCACAAGAGGGCAACAATATCGTCACCCCTTTGCGCATGCCGGGAATCTGTACACGCTAAAAACCTCTCGTGATTTTGCCGCAGCGGTGATACAATCTTATCTCAATTAAATATAATTTAAATGCCGTTATCATCACCGCCTCATGATTTATTCAAACGTAAAGGTATCCGTTTACGTACGTGCGTAAACGTTTACGTACGGAGAGCTAAAACTTTTCTAAAACATGGGTTCCGGTAACACGGTAACGTTAAAAAGTATGCGTGCAAGCTAAATGTCCCTATTAGCGGGCGTATCTCTCTGTTCAGTTTACAAAAAGTAGTTTCCTTACGCCAGCCCGCAAGAAAATGTGGCCCATGCGTCGACCGATATAGGGTGCGTCCTGCAGGAGAGCAACAGTTGCGCGCCGAGTGCAACCGTTGCTCTCCTGCAGGACGAACCGTTGCCGTTCATCCGTCTGTTGCTCTCTTCCAACCTAACACTAAACGCTTACTCCCCCAACTTGAGACATGTCAGCCATCTTGTTCCAGTTGGTCTTTTTGGGGAGTAACAGTTGGTCTTTAGGACTAAAACCCGCCGTTACTCCCATTTTTTTTCCATTTTTGGCTTAAAGTGTGGTCTGGCGCCTCACCGCTCGTGATGGGAAAATCAACAGCGGCGTTCGCCCTGTCAACGAGGCAGTCGGTCTTACATTTCCTTTAGTTGGACAAGACGACGTAGAAAAAGAGGTCAGTGGTAACCACGCAAAGGAGCCTAAACCAATTTCGTTTGTTGTTTAAAATAGGCTCACATCATCTTGTGCTACAAGTTTGTCGCGAAGTGACGTGTTACAAAAGCTACTGTTTGGAAGTTGTGTTTTACACGATAACGGCAAAAAACTTGGTTCCTTACCATACGTGTTTGCATTTGTTGTTTTGTTGTGCGCCTTCATTGTGTCTATGTGAACCACTTATTTTGTAGGTTTTGCAAACCTTTACTGCAATTTCATTTTCTCATCATAATATCACGTTCTGCTTTTCAGATACCGTTTTTCATGGTGCTCATGCCGAACAGGAGCGACAACCTAGCAAGCCACAAGTCTGATGCCTCCAGCCGTCACCACTTTTTGATTTATTCTTAATCATAAGGAATAAAGATTGAAACATGATGCCCATTTCTGCAGTTTAATTTGCACATATGACAATGTGCACATCACAGTCACACATTTTAGTTGGCTATACTCATACAAGCATGTAAATGAGGAATACCCAAACTTCTTGATTGGAAATCACAGGCCATCTTTTCGCGCTTTCTATATAACTTTGCTGGAAAATATGTTTTTTTGACGAGTTTTATTAAAATAATGGTAAAACTGAACTATTCTTTTTTTTTGCAGTCGCTGGGCAGAACGGCAAGTATTATTGGACTTGCTTAAAATGAATACTACACTTGTGATGAGGTTTATTGGAGTAATGAAGTTGCAACGAGGTCGCAACGAAAAAGGACCGTACGGCAACGCAGTGCAAGGCTGACGGAGGCGGTACAGTCTCTCGTGCAGTCAGAGCGCGGGTCGTCTTTCGTCCTCTTTCACAGGCGCATACACGTTCGTGCATCTGCTCCACTACAATACCCCCGGGGTGAAGCGTAGCCATCCTGGTGACTCATGGAGTACGTAGAATGAGGGGGTCGTAGTAGGGCTTGAGACGGTCGATGTGTACAGTCTCGCGCCCTCGACAGCGCAAATCTGGCGACTGTGTGAGGGGCTCGACGATGTAGTTCACCGGCGTCGAAAGGACGGCCGTAAAGGTACGGGCGAAACTTCGTCAATGCCCAGATTATCGCCAAGCACTCCTTCTCTGTCACAGAGTAGTTCAATTCAGCCTTCTTGAGAGCACGACTTGCATAAGCGACAACGTATTCACCTTTGGTGCCTTTCCGTTGTGCCAAAACTGCACCAAGACCGACGCCACTTGCATCGGTGTGAATTTCTGTGGGAGCAGTGGGGTCGTAGTGACGAAGGATAGGTGGTGAGGTCAACAGGCGGCGCAACTGGCGAAATGCGTCATCACATGCAGGTGACCATGCAGAGATACCTTTGCTGTTGGCAAGCAGACTCGTCAAAGGTGCGATGATGGACGCGAAGTTGCGCACGAAGCGGCGAAAATAGGAGCAAAGGCCGACAAAACTTCTGAGGGCTTTCATCAATGTGGGCTTTGGGAATTCGGCGACAGCTCGAAGCTTATCGGGATCCGGAAGAACGCCGTGTTTTGAGATGGCATGTCCCAAGATGGTTAGCTTCCGTGCTGCGAAGTGGCACTTCTTGGTGTTAGGTTGTAGGCCCGCAGAAGTTAGGCATGTGAGAATTTCGTGCAGACGAGCAAGGTGTGTCGGGAAATCTGCTGAAAAGACTACTATGTCGTCCAGGTAACACAAGCAAGTCTTCCACTTGTGGCCTCGAAGGATGGTATCGATCATGCGCTCAAATGTTGCAGGCGCGTTGCAGAGCCCAAATGACATGACGTTGAACTCATGTAGGCCATCGGGCGTTACAAAGGCTGTTTTAGGGCGATCACACTCAGCCATGGGCACCTGCCAATACCCAGAACGCAGATCCAAGGATGTAAAGTACTCGGCGCCTTGTAAACAGTCAAGAGCATCGTCTATTCGCGGTAGCGGGTAGACGTCTTTTTTCGTAATCTTGTTTAAGCGGCGATAGTCAACGCAAAATCGAATGGTGCCATTTTTTTTCTTGACCAATACCACAGGTGATGACCAAGGACTCTGAGAAGGCTGTATCACTCCACGTTGAAGCATGTCATCCACTTGCTCCGTAATGACGCGGCGCTCTACGGCGGAAACGCGGTAAGGCCGCTGTCGCAGGGGCGAGTGGGAGCCGGTGTCGATAGTATGACTGATAGTCGTGGTGCGGCCTAACGAAGGTTGTTGACAGCCGAAAGAAGAGATAAACCTGTTAAGGAGATCAACAAGTTGGCGGCGATGAGAGGGGGAGAGGTTTGCGTCAATGGCGTTGTCGAACGCTGACGAACGTGATGGCTGAGATGCGGGAGTGATTGTGGCGATGTGACAACATGTGGTGTCATCGGGAAGATCAAGATCATCGATGTGGTCGACAGGTTGTACGGATCCTAAACTTTCACCACGGAGTAAGGCAATGGGGTAGTTGCAGTGGTTTGTAATCAGCATTATGGTTGACCCAGACTCAATTGTGAGAACGGCAAATGGGAGAACGATGCCCTTGCGTTCAGTAAACAATGGAGATGGCGTAAACACTACCGTGGCGTCAGGTTGAGCAGTACACGAAAGGGTAATAGGGACTGAAGCTTCCGGAGGCAAGGTGGTGTCGGCATCAACGATGAGTTTGCAGGGAAGGAGAGAACGGTCGGGAGATGAAAATTCACATGTTCACACAAGGGACACTTCCGCACGTGAACAATCGATGATAGCGTCATGACGTGAAAGGAAATCCCAACCCAGGATGACGTCATGAGAGCAAGATGGCAGGACAAAAAATTCGACAATGTACATGATGTCTTGGATGACGACGCGCGCTGTACACACAGCTGAGGGATGAATGCGTTGCGCGCTAGCCGTGGACAGCACCATGCCAGAGAGAGATGTTGTCACTTTCTTGAGCCTCCGACAAAAGTTCGCGTTCATCACAGAAACGGCGGCCCCGGTATCTACAAGTGCTAGTGCGGCGACTCCCACAACTTCGACATCAATAACGTTTTGCGGCGAAAATGGAGGCCTTGAGAATTGCGCACAAGTTGCAGTTCTTGCCTCCGGAACTGCACTGATTAGTTTCCCTCATCAGAAAGTGGGCGACGACGCATAGGCGATGGCGACCGGCGATGAGGAGAAGGGAAACGAGCACTTGCGAGCGGCGATCCGAGTCGGAGTGCCTCTGCTCGGATGCAGATGTGGTGGCATGTTGCGGCGCGTAGGTAGGAGTTCCGAAGGAGGCGTACGCAGGTGTGGGACGGCGGCGGCAGACGCGCTCAATATGTCCAGCGATACCACACGCGAAGTAGATAGGGAGGTTGTCATGAGTGCGCCACGCATCTGATGGACGGAAGAAGTGTGGTGGGGGCCTGTAAA
This sequence comes from Rhipicephalus sanguineus, assembly GCF_013339695.2. Lineage (NCBI taxonomy): Eukaryota > Metazoa > Arthropoda > Arachnida > Ixodida > Ixodidae > Rhipicephalus > Rhipicephalus sanguineus. Next base: position 124,968,675 of record NC_051183.1, on the reverse strand, counting down.
CAGGAGGCGAGGCGGGATGGGGTGGTGCCGATAAGGAGCTTGGATGCGGTGGGGGCCGTGCGACCACGGCTGCGTAGCTGAGAGGTGGAGATGGAGCAGGCGGTGCGTAGTTGGAACTCGAGAGGCGGGACGGCATGGAAGTGCGCGGGTAAGGGGCCGGAACTGCAGGGAGGGCGCCACAAATTTCGGTGCGTATGGCCTGCTGCAGTGTCGGAGGCAGGGTTGCGGTGGACGAGTCGCTATGAGGTAGCAGGGAGATCTGGTGATGGGAGACTTTGCCGGGCGATGGAACGCTGACGACGCAATTCGTCAAAGCTCTGGCACAGGCTGACGAGCAGTGCCACAGTGGTCGGGCTTTTCGCCAGAAACATCTGGAATGCGCCATCTTCGATACCCTTGAGGATGTGCCTGATCTTCTCGTCTTCCGGCATAGATGGGTTAACCCGCCTGCATAGGTCTAGCACATCCTCAATGTAACTGGGAAATGTCTCTCCAGGCTGCTGCGCTCGGTGGCGTAGACGCTCGTCAGCGCGGAGCTTGCGGACCTCTGGTCGGCCAAATGCTTCAGTTACGAGGGTCTTGAAGGCTGACCAGTTGGCGATGGCGGATTCGCGGTTGGTAAACCAAAGTTTAGCGACGTCAGCCAAGTAAAAGATAACGTAGCCAAGCTTAGAGGCGTCGTCCCACTTGTTGCTGGCACTTACGCGTTCGTATAAGGAGAGCCAGTCTTCGACGTCGTGCTCACCACTTCCGCTAAAGATGGGCGGGTCTCGTTGACGGGTAGACCCGGGGCAGGGGGACGGGGCAGCCGGTGGTGCTGGCTGGGCAGTGACTGCGTCAGTCATGTTGTCCGGTGGTCTTTCGGCCAACATGCGAGAGCGGAGCTCCAGGTCTGTTTGGGGATCTCAGCAACCTCCACCAAATGTGATGAGGTTTATTGGAGTAATGAAGTTGCAACGAGGTCGCAACGAAAAAGGACCGTACGGCAACGCAGTGCAAGGCTGACGGAGGCGGTACAGGCTCTCGTGCAGTCAGAGCGCGGGTCATCTTTCGTCCTATACTCGTTCGTGCATCTGCTCCAATACACACTATTTTCAACAGCAGTCGCTCAAAAGTAGAGCAAGGATCAAATGAGTAGCTTCAAATACTCGTGGAGACGCTTGACGCTTCGGTGTGGGTCACTTGACCCCCATAGGAGTGTTACCGGCAAGAGTCGTCTGACTCCCTACAAATGGTAACGCGATCCTTGAGATGAGTCTTTCCACTCTTCCTAGAGGGTCAGGGGACTCTCCAAGAGCGAGCCGACCCTGACCCACCAAGAGAGTCACCGTGACTATTTAAAGAGTGTCCTATACGTGGCAAGTCAGAACTCTCCGAAAAGAGTCACGCATACTCTTTTTTTTTCTTACAGTGTAGCACAACAAACTAACATTCCTCAGTCGCGTGTGCATGCAAATGCAGCTGTGTGGATGTAGCTCGTAAATGTTTGCGTGCTCAGCCGTAATAATCACGGCGAGATTTGTCAAAAATTTATCAAAAGGTGAAACTTGTATACACAGTTAGGCACTGCATGCCCATGAAAGTGCCTTTCACTCCAATACCATATTTAGTACATTGCATTGACTCGCGCCTCCAGAAAATGTTTCAGTAAACTTGTGTGAAAAATATAGCACCATCCTGTGTGATTTTAGCGCAATCTCGGCTTTGAGACGAGTATGCAGGTGATTTAAATAGCGCGGCAGGACCGCTATACCAGCGTGAATCGAGACGTTCTCAAAAATATGGCCACCAATGGAGTCGTAACAGAACGCCACAAATATTTCTGCGACAAGTGCTGCCGGATATAAGATCCAGTCCATGCTAGCATGAGATTCCTGCCTGCGCACTGCGTGCCTGAGAACAGCGAGCCGCGTCTCCAGCGTGCACAGCCCAATTCACGAGTCACGTATGTCGCGCGAGTGGCGTCCAACATAAACGGCATTTCCTCCGGGGCGCAGTCCGTCGAGCGACTGCGAAGCTGCACGCAATCTGCACCAGCTCCTCGCTTCCATGGTCGACGCAAACGTCGGCCACATTTTTATTTGAAGTTAAACAATGTCTACTGGAATATTGCCATTCATTTGAGGGGAAGCGACGTGCCCTATCCAACGTTTAGAGCCAAGATGAGTTCCTTTACAAGTGAAATTCATCTGCAGTGCGTGCACGGCGTACCGCACCTGCTCGGGCGTGTTCGCATATTGTATATATGGCTGACAATACCACGATTATAAGCGCATGTTCATCTCAGTGTGTAATTATTGCGGGGAGAGGGTCGAGCCAACGATGGTAACAGGTAAAACATCCTTGCATATGAGCGTGAGCGGTTTGTTCTGAAGCACGGTGTACTACGGCTTCGAAATAAACTGAATAGGCTTAGTGGGGATATCGGCTACCGGCCTGGTAACCGTCGGCGGTGAAGCGGCCAGCGACGTTACTGAGAACGCGGCGATCCTCCGTCGGTAATCGGCTAAGTCGCTGTCTCGTGGCTGCGGATGGATTCCGAGCACACGTTCCACAGCAAGCGAACCTTGACGTTGAAAACTCATCAATCCACGAAACGCAACATCATCATCATCAGCCTGCCTACGCCCACTGCAGGGCAAAGCCCTCTCCCATGTTCCGCCAATCAACCCGGTCCTGTGCTTTCTGCTGCCACGTTATACCTACAAACTTCCTAATCTCATCTACCCACCTAATTTTCTGTCTCCCCCTCACGCGTTTGCCATCTTTTTGAATCCAGTCAGTTACCCTTAATGACCACAGGTTATCCTGCCGACGTGCTACGTGCCCTGCCCATATCCATTTCTTCTTCTTGATTTCAACCAAGATGTCCTTAACCCCCGTTTGTTCCCTGACCCACTCTGCTCTCTTCCTGTCTCTTAAGGTTACACCTATCATTTTCCTTTCCATTGCTCGCTGCGTCGTCCTCAATTTAAGTTGAACCCTCTTTGTAAGTCTCCAGGTTTCTGCTCCGTAGGTAAGTACCGGTAAGATGCACCTGTCATATACCTTCCTCTTGAGGAATAATGGTAGATTACCATTCATGATTTGATAATGCTTGCCGAATGAGCCCCATCCCATCCTTATTCTTCTAGTTATTTCACTCTCATGGTTCGGCTCCGTGGTTACTGCCTGTCCTAAGTGGACGTACTCCTTTACAACTTCCAGTGTCTCGCCACCTATCGCAAAGCGCTGTTCTCTGCCAAGATTGTTCCACATTACTTTAGTTTTATGCATATTAATTTTCAGACCTACTCTTCTACATTCCGTATCCAGTTCAGCAATCATGAGCTCTAATTCGTCTCCCGCGTTACTCATCAATGCAATGTCATCAGCGAATCGCAGGGTACTGAGATACTCCCCATTGACTCTTATCCCTAATTCTTCCCAATCTAGGGCCCTGAAAACCTCCTGTAAAGACGCGGTGAATAACGTTGGAGAGATCGTGTCTCCCTGCCGTACGCCCTCCTTTATTGGGATTCTGTCGCTTTCTTTGTGGAGGACTATAGTGGCTGTGGATCCGCTGTAGATTTCTTCTATTATGTTTATATAGGCTTCGTCGATACCCTGATTCCGCAGTGCCTGCATGACTGCTGATGTCTCTACCGAATCAAATGCCTTCTCGTAATCTATGAAGACTATGTATAGGGGTTGGTTGTATTCCGCGCATTTTTTCTATCACCTGATTGACAGTATGAATATGGTCTATTGTTGAGACGCCTGTACGAAATCCTGCCTGGTCCCTTGGTTGATTGAACTCTAATGTCGTATTAATTCTGTTAGCAATTACTTTTGTAAATAGCTTGTAGACAGCGGACAGTAAGCTTATGGGCCTGTAATTTTTCAGGTCTTTGACGTCCCCTTTCTTATGGATCAAGATGATGTTGGCATTCTTCCAATATTCTGGTATCCTCCCCGTCGAGAGACAGTTCGCATACAGGGTGGTCAGTTTTTCTAACATAATCTCTCCACCGTCTTTCAACAGGTCTGATGTTACCTGATCCTCACCAGCTGTTTTGCTTCTTTGCATGCAATTTAGGGCTTTCTTTACTTCTCCTGTCAATACTGGTGGGATGTCAGATTCCTTTGCGCTATTACTGACAACAGGCTGACGGCTAACATGAATAGAACTCGGGTATTATGCACGCCAAGATTCTTTAAATGTCATTGAGGCGCCAGTGCCAAATTTATGCGGAACAGTTTTATCTTTTATACCAAGCACGGAAATTCGCTTCAAGCATGCTCCCGGCAATAACTTGAGTGCCCTCATATATATTTTCACGAACGTCATTTAAAAAATCTCTCCTTACTGTACTAATACGCTAAAGCGTGTAGCGACGCATTGGTGCATATAAACCCCCGTTCTTTTACCACTCTGGCCGTGGCGTGATGTGGTGTAAAAGGGAAAACAGAAACGAGTGAGAGACACGATGAAATGCCTTTGCGAGGTCAATTGCAGTAATGCATGTTGCTCAAAAGAATTTGAGCAAAAATCTAGAATAGTTCGAGCGATGTAGATGTTAGTCTATATAGAACGGCCTTTCAGTCCACATGTTGGATGGGGTCCAACGACAGTCGACATAACAAACTGCAGCCTATTAGCTAAAATCTTGGCAAACATCTTAAAGTCTACCTTTCATAATGGTATGGGCCTGTAGCCATCAACATGACGTAATTGTTCTTTATCAGTTATCTTGGGAATCAAAATTGTGTGACTTTTGGTGAAAGACTGCGGAAGAGCCTCGATCTCTAACGCCTCTGAGAAAATTCTCATTAGAATGGGACATAGACGTCCCTTAAATGCCTTGTAAAATTCACCTTATATACCATCAGGACCTGGTGTTTTTGATAAAGCAAGCTAATGTCGGCTCAACATTGTTAAAAGGAGTGAAACTTTGTTATAATCATTGTTCTACCCGCCTAATAGTTAACGGTCAACTCTCGCAGTCAATATCTATCAGCTCTTCTGTTAAGCAGGCATGTACTATGTCACCGCTCCTTTATTCTCTATACTTAGAACCGATGTGCTTGCATAATATTCAATCTCAAAATATTCATGGCTTCAGACTGCTAGAGAATGAAGTTAAAGTTTTAGCATATGCAGATGACATTGGCTTTTTTTTACTGACAAACTCAGGATTGAAAGGATTGCTGATGTAGTAGAGTGATTTGGTAGCGTCTCAGGCGCACAGGTGAACTATTCCAAGAGTTCAGGTTTGTGGTTTGGGTCATGGGGATCTACACCTGATCAGTTTGCCGGTATTGAGTGGTCTGTGGTGCCACCAAAATATCTTGGTGTTCCACTAAGTGCACACAAGTCAAGCGCACACTACTAGAAAGATAGGGTGGCAGGCCTTGAGCGTTATGCTAAATCTTTTATGCCACATAACCTTTAAATTTTCGGTAAAGCGGAAACGTGCAACACGTTTTACAGCGAAAGCTGTTGTGAGATCATTTCAACGGCCGTTTTTGGCGCCATAGTTGCCCGCCGCCGCCGCCGCTGCCTCCGCCGCCGGTGTCCGTAACCACTATCGCATGAAATAAGAAAAAAAAGGAAATAAGAAAAAATTTCTAGGATGGAACGAGGTTCGAACCTAGGCCCTCTGCGTGGGAACCCAGTGTCCTACCTCTGGGCCATGCCGGTGCTTGAAACTGCGTTGCAAAAGACCCTATACAGGCTTCATGTCGGAAAGGAACCTCATTAACAAATGAAATGTAGTGTGGTAGAAGAGTAAAATAGCAACCAGGCGTCATGCAAACGCGAATTCTTTAACCGGGCGTCACACAATGCAAATTGCGCAACGAGTGGGTTGTTGAGTGCTTCCAACCCATTACAAAGACCTCTGCGATAATTCTTCATCGTCATCAGCCAGAGCATCAACAAAGTGCACATAATACCTTACAGGTGTTTAGTGAGTACCATGGTTCTCCGCAGAATGACGAAAAATTGCATAGTCGCTGCTTCCCTACTTCACAAAAATTATGATGATTTATAGCGTAATGGGTTCCTCGCAAGTGCACTTCTATTGGTTGCCAAGGAAGCCCATAAGGCTCCCATGATCCATTTCCTCAGACTCTCAATAAAGTTAATTCCCTCTCTCTCTCGCTCTCCCTTTCTCCTATTAACGTATGTTATAAAGCGTGGTGGGACAGGTAAATAACGACTGGGCGTCCCACAATATGAATTACGTAACTAGTGGGTCGTTTAAAGCTTTCAACCCATTACAAAGGGCTCAGCCATAATTCTACATCGTCATCAACCGTCCCATCAACAAAATGCACACAATGCCTTACAGATGGTACCTAGCTTCTCCGCAGAATAACGAATAATGTCGTGGTGGGTGTTTCCCAACTTCCCAAAAACTATGATTCGTGGTGTAGTGGGTACATTTCTAAAGTACTTGTATTAGTAGCCACAAGAAAGTTTACAGCGGGCTCTAGAAATGCCGCACTTCCAGCTTTCGCTGTGACTGTGCTGCGCTTTCCACGCAGGCCTGGCGTTTTTTTTAACTACATTCAGAGACCTTGCCTGTGAAGACTTGGCTTCGTTCGAGAGACATTTTTCTGTCGTCCATTGATTGTTCTTTGTGTGATGTGCGAGAAACAATTGGATATTGTTTTATAAGCTGCAGAGATGCAATATTTTTTTGGGATGTGCTCTAACGAGCTCTACAAAAAGACTTTGTGCTAAATTCCCATTCCGTGCGATATCTATTGCCAGCAAGTTGTAATGACGTACCATTCGACATGTTTCTTCTCATTGGAATGCACAGCCTGTGGAAGACGCGCATGTTGCAGAGAAACGCAGAGCCGACAATCTCCACAACAGCCCACTTCATTAGGATGGTCACTCAGCTAAGAGATGTATACGAGCAAATCGAAAGTCAGCCAGATTGGTATCCGGCATTGGTGAGGTGCATAAGCACATCACCTATGTCGGATACCGCCTTACCGCTGTTCTAGCATATACGTGGAAGTGGAAAGGGCCGTTACTATAGCGCTACTTGATGTATTCGCTGTAGAGATGATTGTGAATTTTATAGTGCCGTCTGTTAGTCATTGTGTCGCGATGGGAGCATAATCAACATATATGTTCTTTGTATTGCGTTCAAGTGCCATGGATATGATAAATATATACCGTGAAAGAAAGAAAAAATTCACAGCATATCCACGGGTGGATGATGAAGAGCTTGGGCGAAGCTCCTGAAGCAATCATGGATACACCGTGAAATTTTGAGTGGTTTCGCACAGCAGTAATCAAAGCGATAGCCCAGTACATCATCAAAGACGTGACAAAAACTGTACATATTTATACAAGAAATTTTATTAATCGTAAGTGGTAGCTAGACGTGGCTTCCGTTCCCTCTTCATTATAACGGCTTTATGGTCGGTGAAGTGATGGATCGGTGATGGGTCGTAGTGGGATGTTTCCAAAGACGAAGTAGTGAGCAGTTTGAAAAGGTGGCTTCCGTTCCTCCTTCATTATAACGGCTTTATAGTCGGTGAAGTAATGGATCGGTGATGGATCGTAGTGGGATCTTTGCAATGACGAAGTAGTGGGCAGTTAGCAAAGGATCGGTGATCGGTCGTAGTGGGATGTTTGCAAAGACGAAGTAGTGGGCAGCTTGCAAAGGTGGTTGCGCCGGACAACGGAGATGTGACGAGGTTAGACTTAGAGGAGCTTCGCCCCTAAAAGATGTGGTGTAGTGGTTAGCGTACGCGCTTGCTGATCGAGTATTCGCGAGTTTGAATCTGCTTGTGTTTATTGTGAGTTTTTCTGTGGTTTACTTCTGAATGTAATATGTGTAAATGGATTATGTATGTCATAAAATATGTGTCTAAGCCTTTCAAATCCCCGAATAGAGCTTAAAAGGTGATCTAAAATCAAATTTTTTGTGCCGCTCCGTACACTGCCTATAGCTAGGACGCACCGCAGGTGGGACGCACCGTAGGTAGGACTCACCGTAGCCAGGACAGCTGGTCACGTGGAACGTGGAGACCTCTAAAGCCGGGATTCGAGACGAAAACTCTGCGGCCTATATTGAGTCCCACCTATGTGATGAGCCACTGAGAAGACTACTTCGCCGCAGGACGGCTATGGGCGGCGCCGCCTACAGGTTGTGCCGGCTAAACAAACAGTCTATAGGCGTTAGATTTTGTAGCGTTAGCTACACTGCCCTAGCTAAGCCAGTTTCGCGTGCATCCTCAAGAGCCGCGCTGCGCATGCGCGAGGATTAGTGATGTCACGCACCGGAGCCGGCACCTCCCGCGCACTCTGCCGCCGCCGGTCTGCGCTTTCCAGAGGAGTGACGTCGTAGCCTTGGCAGACGTATTGGCGCCGGCGCGCGCAGATCTTCGCCTTCGCTGTGCAGTCGTCGTCTGACACTGCGCTGGAGCCGCTGGATAGCGCTTTTGGCAGGCGTTTGCCAGTGTGATTTAGCCATGGAGAAGGAGAGCGCAAATGCTGCTCAACGGCGCAGAAGAGCGGAGAAGCTTAACTGATCGGATCCCGAAGTAGTTGCCTGGTAAAATAAGTACACATGTGCCACATAATACCTATACCTTGTGTGCGTCATTGGAGCAGCAGTAAGCATAATAATCAAGCTAATCCTAGACAATCAGGAAAGCTAAGAATAATTAGCTGAACCTATGCTAACGCTACATTATCCTGGTGTGGCCGAGCTAAGCCACTGCAGCATTTTTTCGTCTCGTTTCCGGGCTATAGACTGCCACTTTAAGCAGGACATGATTAAGAATGTAGGCACCGACCATCTGAATCCCAATATTACTATGAATGTACTGTTATCGAGCTTGCGTAAGAAAAAATTTCGCACACTAGCTGTAGAAAAATGTATAATTTGTAATTTGTAGTACCACAAATTATAGTTGAAAAATTTCGAATTAAACAAGGAAATGTCTCTCGTAAGCGAGATGATGCTTCTGATTGAACCTATCACAAGGAGACATTTGATAAGAAATATGCATGTGCTACCTTCAAGTGCAATGTACAAGCGAGGTATTTGAGAGCACTGCTCCAAGGTGGCATATGCAATATTATTGTCAGTTAATCCGAGTAGAAGACGCCTAGTACAAAAAACAAAAAGACTGGATCAGAAACTCCTACGAGGAATATTGTCCTACAGTAAATATTCCTTGTAATTGAATCATTTGAGCAACATATGGACAAAATAGCCAGCGCGCCGAAATTACCCATCCTTTAGCATTTGTTAACACCACCCACTTCACCCAGAGTGGCTGACACAAGCTATTATTTACGGCCAACACAGCCTGGGAGTACCCATATTTAGGCAACAGTAAGCAATTTAAGCGATCATTAGCAAATATTCGCCATCACTAGCCAACGCAAGCCTTCATTTAGAGAAAATTAACCATCATTAGCCAACTTTTGTCATTATTTAGCTAAGAAATGACCTTTATGATATGGTTTCTTGCTACGGCCATTGTACTATCTCCCTTTCTCCAAGTGCCGGCTTTATCATAAGGTTAATCGCCACAGCGTCTCTAAAGTATTGTCACATGTTGCAGCGCCTGTACTACACGGCATTCCTTTTTAGGGGCGAAGCACATTAGTGCCTCGCCCCTGAATCCCCTTTTTTAGGAGATTTTGCACGGCACAGCGCCGTGCAAAATCACCTGAAAAGGTTGAACAAACAATAGACTAATATCAATCATAATTGTGACAGAACAATATAAAACACCTAGAAGCACGAATCCTTTATGCTAGTCGGCAATTTCAACGTAGACATTACAGACCTTAGGACCTAGCTTTGTCTGCTGTGCTCACTGTCCGCTGTCATGGTGGTTAGAAAAGAGTTGCTATAATCGAAATATATGTGTGTATATACAGAAAAAAAAAGTTTAGAAGTCACGAACAATAATCATAATTTAGACAGAACAATAAAAAACACCAACAAGCACAAACCTTATATTCTAGTCGGTGATTTCAACGTACACATTATGGAACATAGGACCGAGCTTCGCCCACTCATCAGCATTCACTTCGTGGAGGGGCGTTCCAATTTTTTAACCTACACTGTGGTATTGTTACTTGTTGCGGCAACTCCTATGGCCTACTTTCTTTCTGTGCGCTATATTTGTGCTTCAAGCAGTGACATGCGTAAATACATCAAGTACACAGAAACGCACACCGTCTTCCCAGCGGCCTAGCCGAAGTTTCGTCAGGCATTATAATTTTCTGTGTCATGTATTATGCATGGTGAAGTCCACGTGCTCTCTCTTGTGCCTAGATATAGACATTTGTCACAAGAGAGAAAAAACATGGCTGTGATCGGCTGTGGCACGGGAGTACAAATGCAGACAACACAGCCTTGGCAGTGCATACTTGGGTGGTTACGCCTATTTAGTACAGCCCAGAGAGGGTTATTACGGCGCGCAGGGAGCCGTCTGTGAAAATGTCTATACCCAGAGTTGGTTCTGCCTTAAAAGTTGTGTCGCATGTGTGGGGCCTAAAAAGCTTTTTGGACCCTCTAGAAGCACCGGTCGAGTGGCCATTTGCGAGTGGCGACCAGGAAGCGAACAAGGGCGACTGATGTTCACACCTGTGTGGTACCAATGCCAGTCGCGACCATCGTCGCCTCATTGAATTCACAGCTTCTCCAACTGCGTACGTCTCATTGCTTCATAAAAAAATATGACGTCCTGTTCCTTCGCATCTGATTGCTTCCGAGGTGTGCGACTGCTGTCGCGTGACTGAAAAATAGAGCAGCGAAAGACCGAGCCAAATCAGTCACTTAGCGACCGCTAAAGTGGCCTTTTGCGAGTCACTTCGCGATTAACTTGATCGCAGCTCACAGGTGCGCACGGGCGTTAAGTGTCGAGCAAGCAGCTACGCTGGGATCATGTCAGCAGGGGCGGTCATTATGGGGCAAATAATTGTAAAATTGTGTGCGCGTGCGCACGACAAGATTGTTACGACAAAGGGCAGACGTTCTGAATAGAGGGCAAGGGGATAGCGCCGGCACTTTGTGGCGGCATTTTTTTTAGGAAGGATCGCCGGGAAATCCACTAAGGTGAACTACGTGAATCTATGGTGGTTCGTTTCGATACCATATGCCTAGTAACGAGTGCGACGACGCGCCTTGCCTATGCTCAGAAACTTTTGTTTTTCGTTAGCAGAATCTTACGGTAGTGTACCCATTGATACTTTGAATCATCGCCATTCTTAATCGCGAACGTAAATGTCCCATTTGTCAAAGCGTCCTCGTGGCGTGTATCCGTGCCGGCAGCGCTCTGCGCAGAGGCAAAAGGAGAAAGGCGAAGCGACGAATCATCATGAAGAATGCTCATGTGAGCCTTCTTCATGATGATTCGTCGCTACGCCTTTCTCCTCTTTCGTTAGCTGAATCTTACGGTAGTGTACCCATTGATACTTTGAATCATCGCCATTCTTAATCGCGAACGTAAATGTCCCATTTGTCAAAGCGTCCTCGTGGCGTGTATCCGTGCCGGCAGCGCTCTGCGCAGAGGCAAAAGGAGAAAGGCGAAGCGACGAATCATCATGAATAAGGCTCATGTGAGCCTTCTTCATGATGATTCCTCGCTACGCCTTTCTCCTTTTTCGTTAGCCGAATCTTACGGTAGTGTACCCATCGATACTTTGAATCCTCGCCATTCTTAATCGCGAACGTAAATGTCCCATTTGTCAAAGCGTCCTCGTGGCGTGTATCCGTGCCGGCAGCGCTCTGCGCAGAGGCAAAAGGAGAAAGGCGAAGCGACGAATCATCATGAAGAAGGCTCATGTGAGCCTTCTTCATGATGATTCGTCGCTACACCTTTCTCCTTTTTCGTTAGCCGAATCTTACGGTAGTGTACCCATTGATACTTTGAATCATCGCCATTCTTAATCGCGAACGTAAATGTCCCATTTGTCAAAGCGTCCTCGTGGCGTGTATCCGTGCCGGCAGCGCTCTGCGCAGAGGCAAAAGGAGAAAGGCGAAGCGACGAATCATCATGAAGAAGGCTCATGTGAGCCTTCTTCATGATGGAGCTGAGAAAACATTCTCGTACTAATTAACTACATTAATTATCACGGTATCTGGCAGCACAAGGGGACACGAACACAAGGAACACGAACCAAATGGGGTCAAATTTCCCACTTGACAAATCGCCATCTTGGAGCGGTCATTGCTACCCCTATTAACGTACATAGACGTTCCACCGGTAATGCGCGAAGCAGTACCGCAATATGCTTGCCCTTCACCTGCGCTGACGAAGTGAAACATCGCTGTAATTTGTTTCTATACAAGCATAAAGCTGTATTTTTGTGTTCGTGACAACTTACCAATCTCGCATAGAAGAGTGCATAGTACTACGGCCTCTACATCATCAGCATCAACAGCATCACATCACCGCGTTAAAGCGAATGCCAAAACCGTGCCCCGATGTCAAGCTATCTAGTAACGTTGGTCAAGCACAACATCCAAAAATTTACCAGTGACATGTCTCCCACCAAATAAAAAAGTAATGCACTTGCACTTCACCCTTGTGAACGTCCATGTGTCCTTTGCATTCCCTGTGCACAGATGACGCAGAACGAATTAAAAAAAAAAATATGCATTACAGTCCTTCTCAATGAAACAGCTGTTCTCCAGAAAATAATGGTTCGCTTGAATTGCTAGTATACTATATTCACAGCAGTAGACAGGTTGGCTTGTTCACAATTCAGAATGTTACATACATAACACAGAAACAGGAGGACTATAGCAAATAGGTACAAAACTGGAAAGACTCGGTCATATGTGCACTCCCTCGTCCACCTACACGTTATGTTGAAGTTCACTTATACAACAGGCACCTTCAATTATGCTACGATTAATGAAATATCACCCAACCTACGTTAGAACACAGTGATGACTTGTTGCCTAACTGCCTGTCTCCTATTTCTCTTCCACAATGTGTTCTAATGTGTAAATAATCTGTTCTACTTGTTTGGTAATAAAACACAGGCCGTTACATTGAGCGAGCAGTGTTTCACCAACTTGTATTGCATGCACAAGTTCATTGCTTCCATTTGCATGCACGACAAATAGTCATACCTCAGCTGATACAAGAAACAGTGTTTGCACTATTTTATTGGAATCAAAACAAGCAGTCCTCATGTCAGTGTAAGCATATGTATATCCATTTTTTTGCACAGAACCTGCACCCAATACTGAACACAAATACTGAACACATGGAACAACATATACAGTATTGCCCAAGCACTATATATAATTCACAGCAGTAAAGCAACATGAAAGTAGTGTGTAAAACCTCCTCATAATGCATATTGATGTGTGCACTTCACAGTGCCAGTATCTAAGCACAATCCAAAGAAATGGGATGCACAAGGCACTTGGTGTCAGCCTACACATGAAGGCAACTAAATTAGTACAATAAGGCTAGCTTTACTTTTGAGAAATATGCAACCGTGCAGATAGGCATGTTCAGGTATTTTTATTGCATTAGTTTGCACTATGGCATCAAAACATGTTACTGATGATCATACAGTTGAGTTTCCTGCAGAAAAGTCTAAAAGTGATTGTAGATCCACTTATCACAATTTATAAAAGCATTCAGCAATGCCCACAAAATGACAACGCGGCCTTCATATATTGATGCACATATTTGCTCACAGATATCTGAAAACTAACGTAAATTTCTGGAATTATGCTTGGGAACTTGTCGGCGTTATCACATGACTTCAACATACCAATACTTCTATTATGCATAATTAGTTCATCTATGTTTACAATATATTCATGCCAGCTAGTGTCATCTGCAACTTAAAGTTCTTCATATTTAATTCCTCACTTCATGGCTTATGCATAATTACTACATTGAAAATTAAGCCCAGCATTATGGCTTCAAGATGAACTTGAAATTAGGCAATAATGTGGCCAAGATTAAAAATTTCTTATAAATAGTGGCTGATGGCTTGGCACATTGGATCCTAGTACTTGATATGCCATGAGGTTGAATAAAATTTGACCACACACTTATAGAGACTGTAAAGCAGTCAGGACTTACGTTCATAGTAAAAGAAAGTGGGAAAACAAAACCACAACACACGTAGAAATGAAGGGGACAGGATGACGCAGTACTAGCAACTGAAGTTTAAAACGTTCTTGGCTTTTTTAGACATATTTTTACTCTTTCTGCGACTGTGTGATTCTTTAATTTTGTAGTTTTTCATACTGTGTGTGTATATCTTTCTGCGGTTCGTATTAAACTTCAGTTGCTAGTAGCGCATCATCCTGTGCCTTTCATTCTCAATTCTCTGTGCTGTGGGGTTTTTTTCCGCACTTTCTTTAGCTATGAATACACATCAACTCGCCCAGCTGCCCATTTTAGGATAAAGTTAGCTGAATAAAGCCAGTTCCACTAAGTGTCATTTTGAACAATGCGAAATTTTCAAATGCACATGCTACTGGAAAGGTTGCACGCAGCATCATGCATAACACTCTGCATCAGTCCCAGTATTTGCCCAAATGCTGTAAGATGTAAGAAATGTTCGAGATAGTGTACAATGAGGCACAGTGGACTGTTCCCACAATACACTGTCTCGTACACAAGCAGTGGGCGAGCAACTCTTGCTGCTTTGCCAGAAATGTCTTCCTGAAAATGATACAAAAAAGAAGTTCATTAAGCTTTCTGTGTCCATAAAAATGAATTTCTCGTGAAGGACTCACACTTCACTGTACTTATTGCAGACCTTTTAACAAAAACGTGAAACAAATGCAAAATTGTCAGGCTGCTAAGTAGTTCCTTGTCAACTTTTCAAGTACACAGGGCGAAAAATACACGTAGGTAAAGAAATGCGAAACAACACCAGAAGTGTTACTCTTGTCCTGTGTACCACCATTTGGGTAGATTATAGTGTAAAAGGGTGTGGATGTTAGTGCTGTTCACTTCGTATTTAAACACGTTGGACACTAGATTCTTCAGCAACCACAGCTGCTCTGTTTAGGGCTGAATATTGGGCAACTTTGGTATTGATTCATGCAAAAATTAACAGCATACTTGTAATGAGGACAAAAGAAGACCTGGACACAATGCCAGCGTTTTCACCTTGTCAGAAATTGTGTCAACAATGAGAATACTGTGTACAGATAATAAACACTATGGCAACATAATTCAAAACAAAATAACGAGAGGGAAGAAACAAGGTGATTCAACAAGGTGGTTCAACAGGTTCAACTGGCTTATATCAATGTGATTAAAATAGCCTTGGATAACTAATACATCTCCTAAAGGCTATAAATATGCATATGTAACCCTGGCAAGTTCCAGTGCTGATATGTGACTAATGAAGTGAAAATACCATAAAATGCATGTTCTTCACAACACACACTGTCACTTAGCACATGTCTGTCACATTTATATGGCCATAATTATGTTTCATCATATGGTCATAATTATGTGTCGATTATGCCACATGTCAACGCGCACAAACTGACATCGAGACGGAGGATCAAGACAAGCAAATCAAGCATGAAAACAGCATAAACAGAAAACAAATTTGGCCTCAATGTACATTTCATTACATAACAGCGTGATAATAGCGGCCTTTTTTTTCGCTTTCGTGTATACTCCTTGAAAGCACTCTGCTTCATTTATGCTTTATCGCAAGGAAGGAAATTATGCTGTACAAACATCTTTTTTCAAGGCGCACTCGCGCATCGAAGCATGAGCTATATTCACAGGAGTTTCTAAACACGCATTACATATCATCACTATGTGAGCTTAATTACTGTTCTTTCTTTTTCGATTTTTCATTGCACTTTTCACTCGACGCAATGTACAGGAGGATACCTTCAGCTGCCCGAGCGACGATAAGGACGCGCGAACAGAGGAAACATTAGTATTACTTACCATTGCGCTCCCGATGGTACCGCGAACGCAGTGTGCCATCATCTGCTTGGTAATATACACAGCGGCAGGCTCGCTTGAGTCGCCGGGACATCGTCGCACCATATTCCACCCGCAGTAAGGCATATTGCACTGTCGTCAAACCACGCATTTCACGTCCAGCGGCAAAGCGCAGGCACAAAACGCGTACACACGGCCGACAAAGCTGGGCAGTTCAGAAGCGGCGTTCACAAGGCCAAGGTAATCCCATGACGGTTTTGTTTGGGCATCCCGCACGCTGCTGGGGCCAGCCTAAAACGACTCTCTTCTCGCGTTTCATACTTTTTTGCTTTTTTTTTCCTTCGCGCGCGCATACGTCGCGACGCTTTTTCAAACCTCGCTTGTATTCCGACGCGTCTGATTGTCAGATTTCCTCGCTCTCGCCACGGGCAGGTGGGCTGCAGCCGTCCGAAGGTCGAAGGGCATTTTATCTCGTTTCCTCCCGTTCACAGCGGCCGCTTAAAAACAATCGCGTTTTTTTTTTCCTTTCGCGTCCCGTTTTCTCCGCACGGGATTTTATTCCGTGTGATGAGGCAGGCCGCCTTGGCCAGTTCGTTATCTAAAAGCGTATATTGAGTGTACATGCCGTGCCAATCGGCTGCATCGAGGCCGGCTTTTCCTTTCAGTTTAATTTTGATTTGATGGAAAACGACATAAGCGAAGTCACGAAGCGAGGTAACGACAGTACCAATGCGAAGTATCAATATCAATGCGACATAAGCGAAGTAACGACAGTATCAATGCAAATAGATCGCGTCAGCGCTTACAACCCAGACGCGATAGACTGCACCGCGCCAACCGCGCCGCGAGAAGCAGCCGACCGGAACTATTAGTTTCCAGCAGCAGCCGTCAACACCGCCAAGTTACGCGGAAAGGAAACCACACAACATTGAAGCGAGGAGACGTCAGGTGACGTAAGGCACTGGGCGGGGCTCCTCGAAGGCGCTCCCTCTCTCCTCCGGAATGAAGCGAGTTGAGAGGGACTTGAGAGGGTAAATATTGCGATCGCTATATCTCCGGTCCTTCTTTAGCTTTTCGAAAAATTCTTTCGGCTATATATTTCTGGGAAGGGTCCGAATCATACCAGGGTGTTTTTCACGCCAAGCCCGAGGAGTGGTTCATGACCCCTTTAAAGCTCAGCCAAGTTCATGCCAAGTCGTGCGTCTCTGACCGGTGTCAGCATCGACGAAAATTGTTCACCCATTTTCCGCGAGATGGACCAAAATTATCATCGAGCAGTTCACGTCGACGCTTCTGCAGCGTATCGGCGCTTTGATCACGTGCTTTGTTCCTCGCGCATCGCATGTCGTCCCGACGCTGGCCAAAGAGCTTCAGCAAACCACAAGTCACGCTGAAAAAAAAAAACAAAAACAATCTTGAACCTGTTTCATCAAGAGAAGGAAACAGCGGAGCCGAGGTTGTTTCTACGGCTTTTCCCCGTGTTTTGCTCTGATCCTCGATGCTTTGTTCCTGTGTTTTGGTGTACTATGCGTGTTTTGTTGTGATTCGTGATCATTTCGCTCCTTACAAAGTGTGGTTCCACCATGTTTCACTGTGGTGAACTTCGTTTCTTTTGCGCTTCCTTCACCCGAACCTAGGTCTTGGCGGCTTGCCTCCGCTACCGCTTCGCTTACGCTTTCTGCTCTGGAAGCTCGGGGTTTGCTGTTCGACGTCGGCGCTGCTGCTGTCGTGCGAGCTCCCGCTTCCACTCGAACCGTGCGGAGTCCATTTTCCTCCCTCAGCGTGCTCTCCGATTGGTCCGCCACTCCCCCAACGCACTGGTCGTGTGATCTGTGCCGCGCATCTGCTCTGATATTCTCTTCTTCCCACCTCTCCTAGTCATGTGACCTGGCTTTGGTTCTGCCTAATACCCTCATCTTCTGATACCCTCCTTTAGCGCCTGTCCGTGTTCCTCTTACTGTGTCCTTGTTTGTGATTTTGCGCATGCCAGTTTTAATTTGAAATACCCTCATGTGTTCACTGATTGATTGGTAAACTCTCCTGTTCACGTGACTTGACTTTACTCCTGCGTCATACCCTCGTCTTCCTTCCTCTCCTGGTGACGTGACCTAGCTCAGCTCCTGACTGACGCCAGATGCTAAAGGATGGCACTAGAACAGCTCCACTGGTAAAAGCGCACGCGTATCTATGTCCGCAGGCAGAAATAACGTGCAGCTGCACGTGAAAAATTCTGCAACATTTATGCCGGAGGCTTGCTCGACCGAATGCCCCAGTTTGGGAGCACGAAATGTAATCACGTCGAACGGGTAGCGTACTGCGCAAGCAGGAAAGAAGGAATCATATAGCCCCTAAATCTGTTAATCGTACTTGGTTTTCCAGCGTGTTGCTTGTCGCAAAAATTGCTTCATCGTTACCGCAAAGTGAACTTTACAGTGTGCAGAAAAGAGCAATAATTTGAACGAGAAGATGATGTCGTGGACACAGCGATAACCTCCGACGCTTGCTATAGTGTGAAAGTGGTGCAACTATATCTAAAAAAAGCAACACACAGCTGTGCTCGCAGGCGCATTCGCATATGTTTAGATACTTAAAGCTTCAGAAATGCATGCACGCATTGTAAGTTATAATAAAATACAAAAATACAAAAAAATGAGATAACAGGTGATATAATAACACAGTTTTTTTTCTCGGGCACTTCTTCATTTTTAGGGGAGCAGCGGTGTTAGTGGGGCTTATACAATTTTTTCGACACAATCCTACGCAAGGGACAACCTGCCTGCGGACATCCATTTCGCCTACAGACAGCTTCGTAGTAAAAATACTCAGATATGCAGTACTTTTATAGCCGCCTATATGCGCAACTACTATGCTTACATGGCACATTGGCCTAACTGGACAAAGCGCACCCTAACGATGCTCAAATCATAGTTGTATAACCGCATCTTGCGTGAAATTGCATGCGACTCCAGCGAACTCACCTAGTGAGAGCTTTCCTAAGGAGTGTCTTCATATAAATGGGCAGGCATGAAAACCTAGAACGTGTTTTATTACCGCTTTCTTTCTTGACTGTGTAGGCATGAAAACATTTGGCGCAGCACTATAGCTCACAAAGTAGTCATTTTTTCGTGCTTTCTGGTAATAAAAGTATCCCATCCCTCTTTACTACATTTCACGGCGGCGTTTATTTTGCAAAATCAAGGAAAATAATAAAACATGTGTGTCTAAGCCGTACCAGCTGCAGCTCATTGTCAGTCGCTTAGGCCTTTGTTCGACACTTATTAAGGAATGGCATCAAACGAACGCAGGTTTTTCAGCAAACTTATACGATGTTCCCAACGCGTATGCGCATGTAGCTACAGAAATCTGAGCGTGTAAATGCAATTGGGGCTCTCCGACAGTGGTAACGATCTCATCGGTGGTCAAGATCACTAGCCACCAGGTCATGTTCTTAGACTCTGTACGCCCAATTAGATCTGGAGCGCTGCCGCGGGTATTAATTTTTTCGCTTTTCGCGGCAGCATGGCCCCGCGTAGGATGGGTAAGTTTTGCTCTGTTTACAAGTAGAAACCTTTACAATGGATATCGTAAGCAGTTTTATTCTCGGCAACAGATACATAGTTGTTTATTTATACTGAACGCCTGGAGATACACACCAGGACATCTCAGTGGTCCCTTACTTGCAATATGTGTGTCAAGGTAATTGGGAAATAAACTCGGGAGCCCTTCCGTCATCGGGGCAATGGCTACAAGCGAAGCTTGGCGCGGGTGGGCCTGACTGCTCTTTCTTTCTTTCTTTCTTTCTTTCTTTCTTTCTTTCTTTCTTTCTTTCTTTCTTTCTTTCTTTCTTTCTTTCTTTCTTTCTTTCTTTCTTTCTTTCTTTCTTTCTTTCTTTCTTTCTTTCTTTCTTTCTTTCTCAATGCGCAGTGCTCCCTCTTAACGTAAGCGCTCAGTTTTATTATATACGACGGTCACCCCGGAATGCTGTTTTCGGGCTGAATCGGCATGGCGTCTTTTATCTTCTCTCCAGCGCTCGTTAGCCTGTAGAACGGCCCAACGAAAATACCTTCACCCGATCTTGGAAACGTGCATTAGGAATTCAGTTATCGATCGCGTAAGATATCTATCTTACGCGTTGTCCAGCAGGCCGCTTTAACCTTTTTTGGATCGGCCTGCCAACACGATATATTTTATTGAAGCGCCCATGGCAGTGTGTACTGTCTCCCACTTGTTTGCATTTTCTGTAGAACGCACTCGTGTGCATCAGTTTAGTTGACATTGGGCAAGTATGGGCGCGTGGTCTAATGATCAAATCACTCGCTTCAGCACCGGGTCGACCCGACTTCAAAACCCAGTCCCGGAAAAAACATTTATTTTGTTTATTATTTCTTTGGTGCCAACGCGCCAGCTGTGGGTGAGAAAGGTTTTTTTGGAACACCATCTACACAAGTTGTCAATAAAAGCTCCGCTTCAAAAATGTATTAAGATTATTTCTTTTCATTACAACTTCAGTGGGGCGACTTCTTTTTAAGGAGTTTTATTTTTATTCGGAACACATGTATTTAAATGTTACATCAGGTCTTCGGAAAAACAGGCAACATTTATACATCTATTCGCGGAGCCGCTTACGTTGCGTATATTAGAGCTCCATGTTTTCGGATAAATCCGAAAAAAAAGCTGATAAATACTACAGGGTACAATTTTTGACAATTCGGATTTATTCGATTAAATCCGAATTTAACGATCAATATGGTCCAGTTCGGTTGTTTACCGAAAGGGCATGTTCTAAGCGGTCATTGATACATAAACCGCTTTGGCCGATATAAAGTTTACCTCACGTCAACAGTATCTCGTGTACCACCTCATCGCACAATAAGCAATGGCTTGTCGCGCACAGAGCCAGAGACGTCAACGTATGTAGGGCCCCCAGGAGCGCGAGACGACATCTTGATATATGGTCCCCTGGAAGCACTTGGGTGCGCCAGAGGACATTGAATATACAGACCTCGGAAAGTGTGTTTGCGTGTATTACAACAAGCTTTAACAAAAGAACTGACAATTGGGCGAGTTGGCACTGGTTCATTGTTCACTGCGCATCACTAGACACGAAGAGAAGACCGAAGCAACACGAGCGCGAACTAACCACTGGTTTATTAGAAACAAGAACGACACTTAAGTACAGCGTCGTCGCAACCACACCTAGCGGTAACCAAACACATGGACATATTGAGACGCCGTAATCCGCTATCAAATGTACATTTTAATATGGACAACAAAAAAAAAACAGTGTCAGAAGCCTTAACGACATGTGCTGCGCACGAAGGCAAGTTCTTTGATAAGTATATAGAGGCCTGGCTGACGCACTTATCATTATATTTCTTAATTGCAACGACTCTGGTAATTCTCTCTTAATTTGTTGTTTCTCTGTCGAAAAAATACGTAAGTTCGCGAAAGAAGGAGCACATCCACAGGAATTACAATGGTCGACGAGGTGTGTACGTGTGGAACTACGAAGAGCCAACTGGTCTTCCCTCAGTATATTGACACCTCCCACTATGTTCGACGTATTATTTTCCACAGCTAAGTGGAACCTGGCACACAATGCCACTTTGGCACGGCATGCAGCTTTCT
This sequence comes from Rhipicephalus sanguineus, assembly GCF_013339695.2. NCBI lineage: Eukaryota > Metazoa > Arthropoda > Arachnida > Ixodida > Ixodidae > Rhipicephalus > Rhipicephalus sanguineus. Next base: position 124,947,117 of record NC_051183.1, on the reverse strand, counting down.
TTGTGATTTATCTGGCATCCGCAGACACTGTGCGTTTTTGAGAATTCCGCTTTCACCAAATCTCGCCGCTGCTTTCTTCGAACCGTGCGATAGTACGAGAATGTGCGGAAACACTGCAAGCCTTCTTGAGCCTCATCCAACCTACTTTTGGAGCTTTCTGCCTTGTGGTTTATGACTGGAATCAGCTTGGTGCAGACCATACCTAAAAACATGGGTGGTGTAACCAGCTATACTATCCTCTTAATTGGCTCTCGGAAGCTGAGGTTGACTCCATGCACACATGGTCCGAACTGAGATGATCATAGGCACGAAAAAGCCATTCCATTCTGGATAATATTTATGTGATTCGAAGCAAAAGTCAAAAGGGGCTTCTTCGATCGTGGGCTATTACGCCAGTACACGAGTCTTGGCTTATACAGTAACCCGATTTCTAAAAACTCAAGCCCGTTGTCCTGCGTAAATTCTCTTGTGAACTCAAAGCCGCATGAATTCTCTCGAAAAATCTTTAGCACATTGATGACCCTCTGGTTGCAATTATCCTTGCGCACAACCACTAGTTACCACCTGGTGGTCACAAAGCACTAGACCTGTTTAGTTGCCACGAGGCGTGCTTCCGAAGGTGGTGTATTTAATTGTCTTTCGTGTTTCTTATAAACCAGTTAGTTTCCACTCGTATTATTTCGATCTCCTCTTTGTCCGTATCTAGTATTGCGCAGTGAATGAACAAGCTTTAGGGTTGCAATACGCAATAACGTAGGTGCTTTGTATTCAAGTATTTGTGCCTGTGTGTGTATGTGTTTGTATCACAAACCTTCCAGACAAGGAAAATACGCTTCGTGTGTTGGGATGTTTTCGTGTTCAGACATCATTTCATCTAAGATATTTGACTGTTGAGAATAATGCAAAATTAATCTCCAAATTTCGGGGAATCGAGGATTTAGGAAGAATAAACTCCGATAAACGACGAATAACAACAGGAAAAATAACTCCGAAAACACCCTTTGAATTTTAGCAAAATAACCTCTGAAAACATGGAGCCCTACATGTAATCTACCCAATGTATGTAATAATTTTATTGCTGATTTTGCTCCATTGTAAAAGAGAGCCCGGCTCCGTGTCAGCTCTTCTTATATTGTTCTGTGTTTTTCGATGTATGAAACTTAATTTGCATTCTATTGAAACACGCTTGCAAAGTTGTCAAAATGCACCCCCTTTACTTTCAATTGGCAAGTGCATTACTTCAAAATGGCTTTCGTGCATTACAAGGCGAATTTCGTCATTATTATATTTTTATCCGCAAGAATGGGGAGAATTTTCCACCTTATTACTATGGGTACGTAACCAGAAGGCAATAATAATGTTAAAACGTGGCTTGAAACATGTTAATAATGGAACAGCAACGCAGTGAATATGTATAATACACAGCAGGTTTCCAAATAAACACTGCCAACAAAAATCGATTTTTAATAAAGAAACGACCAGTAGCCCACTAATATATTGAACTACAGCTCCCAAGACTCAGGAACTAAATATCGCATAATAGGCAGTTAGTATATAGACCAAGGCAGCCTTACAAATACTTTTGCTGTATGTCTGTCGTAGATGCGCCTGTGTGCATCTGCGTGGCTTATGTCTATACGAAGCAATCACTTTATAAACAGGCGCGATAATGTTTGAACAGGGAAAGTCTATAGGCCTCCGATTCTTCGCCTGAATTCAGACGTTCACGAGTTCACTCAAATTTTCAGTAGTATTCTTGTGCCTATCAGAGGCAAAGTAGAAAGTGCGAACTCGCAAATTTATCTGTTTCAAAACGGCTTTTTAGTGCTCGCTTATCTCGTTGTTACTTTGTTCGAGATGAATAATTCTCTTAGAACTATTCTTTTTTAAGTGCGAAGCATTTCTTTAGCGAACCTCAGGCACTTTGGCCGTATCTATCTATCTATC